>NC_061862.1:119054368-119129376 GCF_907164915.1 Impatiens glandulifera | reverse complement strand
AATGTCCTTGGATTATTTGTCCGAACTAAGTCTCACACTTAGGGTCATTTTTTACGAAAAATTCATCATAATCTTTTTAGGTTTTAACATTATCATGGGTATCTAAAGATGTTAGTGTACCTTAGTGGTCTCTAGATTCTTGATCTATTATAGATTAAGAGAATAAAAATCTTCTTAAATAATCTAGCTTTGGACGTTAAGGTAATCTTGTGTTTGAAATGACGTTCAAAACCTCTTGTATGAATAGTCTATTTATGCATCCTTGGTAGAATGGAAATCCGTAGTAAGACATTTAGTTTGAAGTCCTTCATTTCTATATCTTTTTGTAGAATAAATATCCCAGTAAGTGATATTGCTTATCTATCTCATTTCTACATCTTTTGGTAGCATGAGAATCTACTGTATGTCTCTATATGGATCCTCTACCTTGGAATTACAAAGGAATTTTCCTTGATTTGAATTTTCCACTCCTACACCCTTGGTATAATGGAAATCCCCAACAAGTCATTCCGCTTGATTTGTTCCTCTTCTAAATGTTTTGGTAGAACGAAAATAGTCATAGATTCTTAAAAAATCCTCTAGTTTTCTAATGTTAAAGTATTTCGTTTGTTCAAATTTTCCATTCATGTATCCTTGACATAATGGATATTATCAATATGTCTCTTTGGGAATCCTCTAGCTTGGGATTATTAAAGTATTTTCCTTTGTCTGAACTTTCCTTTTCTTCATCCTAAGAAGGATGGAAGACTAGATTCTTAGGAAATCCTCTAACTTTCTAATGCTAAGGTATTTCCTTCTTTAAATCTATCATGTCTATATCTTTTGTGTAAAATGAGAATTCTCTATGTTTTTCTTAGGAAATCCTCTAGCTTTCGGATTCTAAGGTATTTCTTTGTTCAAATTAACCATTTATGTATCCTTGATAGGATGGATATACACAATTTCTCTCTGAACGAATCCTCTAGCTTGGAAATGCTAAGGTATTTCCCTTCTTTTATATTTTCTTTTCTTCACCCTCCGTAGAATGCAAGTATTATATTTTTAGGAAATTCTCCAGCTTTTTAATGTTAAGGTATTACATTTATTCAAATCATCCATTCATATATCCTAAATAAGATGGATATTCTTAGTATGTCACATTGGTAATCCTCTAGCTCGAAATGCTAATGTATTTCCTTATGTCTTAATTGTCTTTCTCTTCGTCCTCGTTAGGAGGGAAGTATTAGAGTCTTAGGAAACCCTCTAGCTTTTTGATGGTAAAGTATTTCATTCATGTAATTATCCTTTACTACGACTTGGTCAGAATAGAAATTCATGGCGTGTCCTTTTGAAAGATCTTTTAGCTTGGAACACTAAAGTGTTTTTTCCTTTTTGAACTGTTGGCTCTCCCATCTTGGTAGGATTAAATTGTAAAATCCTTGAAAATTCTTTGCCTTGGAACGACAAGGTACCCCTTCTATGTCAGTGCAATGTTAGATCTTTTGATTCGAATAACATTTAGACTTTATTCCTTATTCACAGGGATATGTAGGCAACCTCCTAGCAGGTTCGGTCATTCTCATTTGTTTCTTAAGAAATGAAAGTTTTAGATCCTAATTCATATCAGGGGAATATTTCAAAAGGGAAAATGAGAGAAACAATTCGCATTGCATGAATCATTCAGATGATCGAGAGTGCATTACATCATTACATGTTTCATAGCTAAAGGTAGATGATCATATGTCGTTTGTTTGCATTACCGTTCAACAATCATGTCGTGGTCGGGATTTTCAAACCATTTCTTTTGGTTTTAAAGGAAAAATGGAACTGCTTGTGTTTAGGATATCCATGTATCTTTTGATCCGATCTCTTGCATTCAATCTTCTTTGAAAAACTAACCATAGAATAAATTGATACCTTAGAATGACCTTAGTTAACCATCCTAAGGAAGCCCACTTAATGTTTTTCCCCCTTTCCCAAATTACTTCTCAATCCTTGTTAGTTTTTAGTCTCCCGTTTTCCTCGGCTCTCCATAAATGTGTGTCAAATCTATCTTGAAACTAAATTCTATCAAGCTACCCAAGTACTCGATGCCCCTTTAGTATACGTCTTAGAAGCAAGATCCATTGCCAATCTTGAATTTTGTTGACCGTGGAAGCAATGCAATCCCTTCTTATTCAAACATCTTGGAACTCCTCCTTAAGTATAATGCACAATGTTGGGTCAAATTATTTTGACTAAGTGTTGAAATAATTTAACCACTGAAATTTTGATGATGAAATAACTTATGAGTTTTGATACAGGTGTATTGAGACAATATGTTATAAGACTTGGATCGAATGAGGTTCATTAGACCGATTTTGGCTTTCATTGCATAAAATTAGACGTACAGTCTAACTCATCGGAGTTACACGTGTAGTCTAATAGACGTATAATTAGAAGAATGGTCTAATAGATACACGGAATTAGACGTAAGTCTAATGCATAGAATTAGACGTATAGTCTAACTCATTGGAGTTAGACGTATAGTCTAATGAATTCACGGAATTAGACGTAAGTTTAATGCATAGAATTAGACATACAGTCTAAGTCATCGGAGTTAGACGTGTAGTCTAATGAATGCACGGAATTAGACGTAAGTCTAATAGAATTAGACGTACAGTCTAACTCATTGGAGTTAGACGTACAGTCTAACTCATTGGAGTTAGACGTATAGTCTAATAAATGTAAAGAATTAGACGTAAGTCTAATGAATACACGGAATTAGAAGTAAGTCTAATATGCTTATAATTAGACGGGTAGTCTAATTGATATTCAGAATTAGACGTACAGTCTAACTCATCGGAGTTAGACGTGTAGTCTAATATATTTGCAATTAGACGGGTAGTCTAATTTATGCGGAATTAGACGTGTAGTCTAATTAGTGAAAGTTAGACGTGTGTCTAACTCCTTCAGACAAGTCTGAGGTAGAACCGGAATTAGACGTACAGTCTAACTTAGTGGAGTTAGACGTGTAGTCTAATGGTTATTGGATAATTAGACGTGTAGTCTAATTAGTGAAAGTTAGACGTGCGTCTTACTCCCTTAGACAAGTCTGAGGTAGAACCGGAATTAGACGTGCAGTCTAACTCAGTGGAGTTAGACGTGCAATCTAATGGTTATTGGATAATTAGACGTGTAGTCTAATTAGTGAAAGTTAGACGTGCGTCTAACTCCTTCAGACAAGTCTAAGGTAGAACCGGAATTAGACGTGCAGTCTAACTCAGTGGAGTTAGATGTGCAGTCTAATTGTTATTGTAATTAGACGCGAGTCTAATTCTATTAGACCAGGCGGTCTAATAGATGTTTTTCTATTAGAAGTAGATGACTTATTTCATTAGACTGATTTTCACAAACTGTCTAACTGAAATACGTCTAATGCTCAGCTTAAGCATTACGCTTGAATCTAGCATTTCACCTACCCACGTGCTATAGTTGTACCCTACTTCTGCTCCACTTTCTAGTGAAGATTAGTATATCAGCTATATGCATCCAATCAAGGAATGCCACGTAAGAGAATTTTCCTCAAATTACTTGTTTTGCAGGTACATCCCTGATGGAATATTCAGCTCACTACCAGTGATGTACGGCCACGATCCTTGTGCTCAGAACCTGCTGTGTACAATGGAGGCTTTCCAATGGAAGAGTTCCACGTATCATTCTTGAAGTTTCGACCGTTAGCTCCTGCTCAGTATTTAACCAATCCTAAGGACAACGGACGAAGCAACTGTTACTTGCCAATCTTGCTTACTGAAACTACAGAGAATTCAAGCCTTTGAATATTGTGAAGCTTCTTTCTGATTGTACTGTGTATGAATCAAGAGAGAGAGCTAGAATCAAAACACCTTTAGCTGAGTGATATTCTTCATCTTGTAATTGAAAAAAAAGTGTTATGTTCGATAGTGAGCTAAGTGTGTATGTAAACTGTATTTGATTATAATCATATTATAGTGAATCCTTCCGATGGTTGGAAGAAGGAGTTATGTAGGAGAGTTTCTCTGAACATCCATAGTCAAAATGAAGAACCTTAAAGAATCGCCTTTTGGTGCTTCTAGTCAACAGACAGGTGGAAAATCGTTTACCCGATCTAAACAAGCAATCGCTTCCATCCTGTCGACAGTACAAAGAGATCGAAAACAATCAACGAATCAGAAGCTAGTTCTACTAGCTTAAGGAGCTCTTCAAAGAAGGATTCTGAAACAGTCGATTCCAAAGTCAGGTAAGGTCTAGTTGAACTTGCCACCATTCCCATGTCTCCCCTGTCTCCGTCTGCCAGTTAGTTGCGGAGATCCTCAAGGTCATCTGTCTCAAAAGGTGACAAGTGAAAGGCGGCCTGTGCGTCTAAATCGATGAAGGCTTCATCAAAGGTAACCTCTTCTAAATCTCTAGACGATGTGCCCAAGTTTGATGTTCCTGTGATGGAACAAGATAAATTTGTTTTTATTCCTGAAAAGGAATCTACTGCAGGGCCTAATGTTGAGTCAGCTAGTCCAAATATTGAGAATATTGACAGGATTGAGTCTCATATTCAATAATCTGATCATGTAGTTGTTGGTGCTATAGAGTTTTCTCAACCAGAACAAGGTGCAGTCCTTACCCTTGTTGTTGGGTATTCTGCTGAAAAGGAATCCTCTATTTCTGTTAGAGAGTCCTCCTTTTCAAATCCCATTTCAAAAGAATCAATAGTAACCGGGAAGGTCACTCAAAGAGAGCTTCCTCCTGGACTCTTCAAGAAACCGCAATCAGCTTATGAATTGATGCGTTCCACAAGGCAGTCCTGTGGAATTGTGTTTGATGAACCAAGACCCTCTCCAAAACCTATTGAGGTCATTGGAAAAAGGAAAGACGTTGTAACTGAAGAAAGAGAAGATGTTTCTGAGGCAACATGCATTATTGACTTCATGATGAATCAAGTCAAAGCCATAGCTGTTGAGAAGATGGAAATTTTTTACTCGTGGATCCGGAACAGAATGTCTATCCAGTATGATGAGGTCATCGTGGGTTCAGGAATAAGTACTCAATGGCGTAAACTTGTAGCAAATGAAAAGAAGGTTCTCAAATGGGCTAAAACTCCGGAGGTGTCTGAAGCTCTGAAGGGAAAAGACCTTATAAAAGCATGTTTGAGAGGAAGAGCTTTATTCCCCATCCTTGAAGCTAGAAAAGCTAATTTTAATCCAATTAAGAAAGGTGCTGAAGTGGAAGTGAAATTCTTCAAGAGGTTAGACGAGATCATGGTTGACTATCTTTCTGTAGTCACTCGATATGTTGATGGAGCTAACTTCTCAAGAGTTAGCTATTTTTGTATTTTTTCCGATGAAGACGAACCAATGGATGTCTCTACTGATAATGCTGATACAGATGAGCAAGCTGCAGCTCTTCTGATAGAGTTTGGAAATCTTTCTGCAGAAGAAAGACGTTTACTGGTCCAACCCGTTGTCGAGCAAAATAAGGAACCTGTTCAAGAGAATCCATCCTTAGAAGAAGAAGAAGAGATTATTCAAGATCCAGAACAAGCTCTTGTAAATCAAGAAGAAGTTGTTGTTATAAAGCTGATCCAATCTCTTGAAACGCAAGAGGAAGAAATCGTTGAGGAGACTGTTCAAATTCCTAATGAAGAAGAGGTAGTGAAATCCCATTTTGTCAGAACAGAGGAAGCTCAAGAAAAGGAGGCTGAAGTTAGTCAGCCAGGGAGTATCAGACTTGAGGGGGAACCTTCAAATGACAAAGATGTCGAAGAAGAGAGTTCCTCGTCTGAGGGGGAACAAGATCAAAATGCTAGAACTGTCAAGCCTCTACCATTTCCCGATATTAATGTTGGTAACCTGCATGAAAATATTCTCAATCCTCTTCACAGCAAGGGTATTCTGTATGAAAGATTTCAGAGAGAAGAAAGGGAGTTGGAAGAAGAAGAGCGGAATAAAATTGGAAATGAGTTTGAGAAGGATGAACCAGAGCAATCCCTGCAGAATCACACCGAAGTTAACCCTATTCAGAGCATGGCTGCAGATTCACAAGATAATTCATCCAATGAAGGATCTTCTGCTGATGGTACCAAGCTTTTAAATTCGATGACTTCTTTGATTACCTCTCTTCAGACGAATGTGATAACTATGGGATCAAATATGGTAAAGATTTTGAAGACCCGGAAATAGGACAGAAAAGAATTTGCTGAATGTGTCAAAATCCTTAAAGAGTTGGATAATACACTGAAGAAGATTACGTATGAGACTAATGTCTCAAATTCAAATTTCTCCAAATTTGAAAAGCAAATCTACAATCGTCAATCTGAAATGATGAGTCTTGAAAGACAAATCAATCTTGATAATCATCGTGAGATCATGGAATCAATGGAATTATTCAAGAATCGGATTATTGAAATTCAAGGTAGCCTGAGAAGATCTGATGGTGAAAGGTTGGAGTATGCCGACTCCATTGCAAGGAAATTTCAAGAGAAAGAAAATGCGAAAGCTTTTACTGAAAAAAAACAGACTCGTATCACTCAAGGTGAGCCTAGTAGAAGAGGTGAAGGTGTATCAACCGACACCAGATCTATGCGAGCACCAACAAATGATGCAAATCCAAGGCCAACTAAAAGAGGTGGAGGTCGAAGCGGTGGTGATCGCGGAGGCCGAAGCAGTAGTGGTGGTTGTGGTGGGCAATCTGGTAGTGATCGAGGAGGTCGTACTAGTTGAGGTGATCGAGGTGGGAGATCCAGTGGAAGTGGTCGTGGTGGTCGTGCTCTTCCTCCGTTTCAAAACCTGCTAACTGGTGAAGGGATGAGCGGTGAGGATTTACCTATCCAATCGATCCTCGAGTGAAAAGAGAAGAACAATAATCTCCTTTCTCCTACTTTGTTAAGTTTTTAAACTATGTTTCTTTGACTATGTTTTTGGAATATTTGTTTTTGAAAGTGGTTATGTGTGATGGATGAACAAGTTTTACCCTACATTTATATGATGAATGCTTAATTTGTTATCTATGCAAAGTTTCAATCTCATCATCAAAAAAGGGGAAATTGTTGGGTCAAATTATTTTGACTAAGTATTGAAATAGTTTGACTATTAGAATTTTGAGGATGAAATGATGAATAGATTATATATGCATCTAATTGTTTTTGATATAGGTGTATTCAAAACAAATTTCATTAGACTTTGTTCTAATGAGGTTCATTAGACCGATTTGGTATTAGATGCACAATGTTAGACGTGTAGTCTAGCTAGTGAAGTTAGATGTGTAGTCTAACTAAGTGGTGTTAGACGTAAAGTCTAACTGGAGTAATTAGATGTGTAGTCTAACTCATGGAGTTAGACGTGTAGTCTAATGGACTCGTAATTAGATGTGTAGTTTAATGGACTCGTAATTAGACGTGTAGTCTAACTCGTGGAGTTAGACGTGCAGTCTAATAGACTCGTAATTAGACGTGCAGTCTAACCCGTGGAGTTAGACGTGCAATCTAATGAACTCGTAATTAGACGTGTAGTCTAACTCCATGAGTTAGACGTGTAGTCTAATGAATCCGTAATTAGACGTGCAGTCTAACTCGTGGAGTTAGACGTGCAAGTATAATGAATTGTAAAAGTTAGACGTGCAGTAACTCCTTCAGACTAGTCTGAAGTTGAACCGTAATTAGACGTGTAGTCTAACTCGTGGAGTTAGACGTGCACTCTAATAGAAAGAGAAAGTTAGACGTGCAATCTAACTAGTGAAAGTTAGATGTGCAGTCTAACTGGTGAAAGTTAGACGTGCAGTCTAAGTCCTTCTAATTAGTCTGAAGTCATTGTAATTAGACGTAAGTCTAATCCATTTAGACCAGGTGGTCTAATGGATTCTGTTATTAGACGGGGACGTTTGATTTCATTAGACGAGGTCGTCTAATTTAAATACGTCTAATGCCTTGCTTAAGTAGTTGCTTGAAGCTAGCACCCGCCTACCCACGTGCTATAGCTGTATGCTACTCCTGCTCCACTTTCTAGTGAAGATCAGTACGACAGCCCGATACAACCAATTAATTAATGACACGTAAGAGAATATCCTTCCCACTATTTGTTTTGTAGATAAATCTCTGAAGAATATTCGGCGCACTACCTGTTTTGTACTACCACGATCCTTGTATTCAGAGTCTGTTGTGTACTATGGAGGCGTTACAATGGAACAGCGCCACGTATCATTATGAAGATTCGACCATTGGTACATGTGCCTTATTTAAAGATTCTTAAGGACGACGGAAGAACATCTAGAAACTCGAGCATTCAATCTATCATTCGCATTCTGAGAAGAATTCCAGATATCAAGGTTTTGAATATTAAAACTGTTAGTTGCTTTCCTGATTGTACTGTGTGTTAATCAAGAGAGAGTTAGAATCAAAGCATCATTTTAGCTGAGTGATATTCATCATATTGTAAGTTAAACAGAGTTTGTTATGTTCAATAGTGAGTTATTCGTGCAAACTGTATTTGATTCAAATCATATTATAGTGAATCCTTTCGGTGGTTGGAAGAAGGGGGTGACGTAGGAGAGTTTGCTCCGAACATCCATAAACAAACTGTTGTGTCTTTTTATTTCTGTCATCATCTCATTCTTCATCTTAAGCTTCAAACCTAAGTAAACATTTCCGCACTTGATTCGGTTTCTAGTGTTTACAAGGGTTTGCGTAGAATAGAAAGTGAATTAAATACCTAACAAGATTTCTTTCAAACAGTTTTTCATAAGCCTTCATCAATCGCAAGACCCCGTCTCTATTGATTAAGCCGATCCTATCAATTTGTGACATAGAATTTCTCTTTGGTTCCTCATCTCAAATAGATAGGATATCATCTTATATGGATAGTTCTTCTATCTACTTTTAGTGAGATTTGAGAGTAAGGTAATCCACAGGGTTCTATAACATAGCTTTTTGTAGAACAAGCTGTTACGACTTAAATCTGTAACTAGTGTTAGGAGTTCTTAATCTCAAGGAATGAGACTAAATCTATTATTTAAAGAGCAGCGGAAGAGTGTGGGGAACAAGAAATTAAGGGGTCCAGAAATATAAGATGAAACATGGGTGAGAAGAGAATACTGATAGTATGACTAACAGTCTGTTAATTGAAGACGACCGAGGAAAAATCAATATACAATAAGCTAAGCTTTTCACAATCTTATTCATATCCTCAAATTTGGGTGAGTTTAGGTTATATATGAGCAAAACCCACAAAAGAATTCATTTATAACCGCTCAAAGAGGGAAAGGGATTTAAAAAATATAGTTTTCAAATAATAGAAATTAAAACAAACATATAACATACCCTAACTGTCCAGAATTGTAGCATTATCTCCTCCTTCAAAATTCATTATCCTCAACGAAGAGACCTTGGCCTGGTCAACCTCCAATGCTCATCCTCCAATCTCTAAAGAGAATTCTTTTCTCTTGCTATTCTGAGGTATTTTCAGCAGGTCCATAAAGGGTCGGACTATGGAACCACAATTCTTGATAAACCTTCAGTAACATCCTTTCAATTGTTTTACTGATTGTGGAACTGCCCATTTCCTCATTGTAATAAGTTTCTCTAGGTCAATAGCCACTCTGCCATGTGGGAAATTAGTTTGCACCTTAAGTTATATTTTCTTTTATTGAGAACTAATCTTTGTTGTTGCAATATTTTCAGGACCTGGTGTAGATATAAAAACTTCCTCCAGCTCTGACTATACACTAGGGTGTCATAAAAAATCCAAGACAAGTCCTTCTTCTAGATCAGCACCATAGGGGAAACAAAAGAGCCATGACTTCTAATTACTCCCCTGTCCAATAAATCATTGACTAATTGCTCAATTTTTGTCTTTCGAAAGGCAATGTACTAGTTTGAGCACATGTACACAACTTCAATGTCTTCTTTTAATGGGATTAGATGATGTTATTCATTAACTAGAGGTAGGCCTTAGATTTACTAGAATAGAGTTTTGAAGTCTTTGAGTAGTCACTGAAGATCTCAAGAATCTCTTTCAATTCATTGTGATAAGTGAAATAAAATGTCCTTCATGTTTACTCCTTATTTGCATCATGGAAGCAACGCTGCATTTCTTTAATGACTTCTCTAACTAGTTGTCTTATATCAGGTGATCTATGCATGAGGTATACCTTGCAAAATCGTGGTTCTCCCTTTCTTCTCATAAGAAATGGTAAGTTTTTTGAAATTCTAGGATGAAGGGTCTAAAGTAATCAACCACTCGATGCCTAGCACAATATCCTACCTATCCATGGTAAGAACCTTCATATCTGTTTGGTAATTATTTGCCTCCATTGATCATTTAAGGTCTTGGCAAATGTTAGAGCATATTATGTTTAAGTCATCTGCCACTCGAACCAACCACACCTTCAGTGGGCATGGTATTGTGGCTTATTTTCTTCATAATTCTGCTATTTATGAAGTTATGGATTATACATGTATCAATTAGGATCACCACCAATAAATTCTCGATCTTACCGAGGATCTAGAGTGTCTAGAAACTATTAGAACCGGTCAATGCATACAAAGAAATGGCAAGCTCTTCCCCTGCCTAAGGCTACAAAGGAGGATCATAAAAAACCCACCCTAGAGGGGGTTCTTGGGCATATGGTAAGACTTCTTGATCATTAGCCGAGATCATAAATAAGTTTGATTTATACCTTTGGTTTAGTTCACATTTTTAATTGCAAGTGTAACATAGGTCTTCCCTCCTATTTTCATCCATTATGGGTGGGGCTAATTTCTTCATGTGGCCCTAGTTTATGCTGGAAGAAGAGGCATGTGAAAGAGCTTGAGATTGGTAGTCCAGTTGGTGCTAGGTTAGGCCGTGTTAATATTGGATAGCATTGACAGTAGCGGCGGTTCAACATTGTATAAATGATTGTTGCTCATCTAGGGCATGTACGTTGCTTCTTGGACCTTGGCCATGGACATGGCTTCATTTAGGGACCTAGAAAACCGCATTCTATTACAATTTGCAATCTCCTCCTCATACCAGACATGTATGATAACATATTACCTCGACTTGCTATATAGTTTTTGGGAAATAGACATGTATTTGAGATTATATTCTTGAACATAATTTACCTGTTTTAGATTTATCAATTGTCTCATTCGAATTTCATGTATAGAACACCCAAAATGCATTAAAGGTCTCTCTTGAACACCACCCATATCATGGTTTCTATATGGTTGTAGTTCTGCAGATATGACCCATACCACATTCTTTCTTCACTAGTAAAGTCAATGGGGGCAATGTCCAATTTAGTGGGATCATTAGTCATGTCCATTATGAATAGTTTCTTAGTAGATATAGCCAACCCTTCACATCGGTCCATCGAACCGAGGGAAATCAACCTTGGTGAGCTAGGTTGGAGGAACATATTATTGGTTAGGGTGGAAGGGACTATTCGAGTGAGGGCCATAGTAAGTAGCATTGTCATAGGGCTTGGTGCGGAGATCTTGGCCAATACCAGACCCACCACTTTCTATGGACGTCAATTTTTCTTTAGTGGCATTAAAAATTCTATATGTATTATTAATCAATTCGTTCATGTTATGTTATAGGGAAGCTTGCATAGAAGATGATTATTGGGTCAAGCCTTCGATTAGGGCCTTAAGAGAAACCATATCAGCTTGCTATCGGGTTTCTGTCATCTCAGAATCGCATGGCTCAGATACCAAGTTTCTACGACTTAAATTTGTAACTAGGGTTAGGAGTTTTTTATATCAAAGACCGAGACTAAATCTATTATTCAAGGGCGAAGCGTGTGGGGAACAATAAACTAAGGGGTCCATAAAAATAAGATAAAACTGAAGTGAGAAGAGAATACTGTTAGTATGCCTAACAGTCCGAAAATTGAAGAGAACCGAAGAAAAATAAAAATACAATAAGCTAAGCTTTTCACAATCTTATCCTTATCCTCCAATTTTGATGAGTTTAGCTCATACATGAGCTAAACCCATAAAAGAATTTAGTTACAACTGCTCAAAGAGGGAAAAAGTATTTAACAAAATGTAGTTTTCAAATAACATAAATTAAAACAAACATATAACAGACCCTAACTGTCCATAATTGTATCATAAACCGTTTTATTAAAAGTGCACGGTTTGTGTTTATTATTTAAGTCCTTCGATATGTCCCCTACAGGGGCGGGGCACTCAAAAGGTTAGGTAAGGAATGAGACTGACCAACTTTAGATCTCACAAAACTCTCTTAAAGAATGAGCATTCGAATGTATAAAGAAATCTTAGAATTAAATCATTAATGCCCTAAAATGAAAAAAATAGGTTGAATCTTAAAATTAATAGACGCTTAGTAAAGGGAAATTCTCGCGTACATAAAATATTCTAGGACATGAGGGATCGAATTAAACGCGTACAAACATTAATAGAAATTAACAAATATTCTTAAAATTAAATTTTCACTTTAAACTATACTAACAACTAACATCCAAGAACTTAACTCCTTTAATATTAGAAGTTTTTAAAATTTTGATTATACTAAATTAGTTTTTTTTTAAGTGGTCATATATATATATATATATATTCTATTTTATTAACAAAAAAAATCCTATTTTATTTTTTTATATATCAATTCTTAAAAAGTTGTCACGAAAGTAAATACATTAATATATTTTTGTAAGGATCGGTGTTGACAATAGAGATGGGGGTCTAACTATTGTGAACAGCTTACAAACTTCAATTCGACTTTAACTTTGTTAGAAGTTAAAAATATGTTTCTATACTTCGCAAATCTTCACAAACTCTTGAACAAGTTCAATTGTGGAACAGTTTGTTGGATTTGAAGCTTCGATTGAATGAATGTCAATAGAATAAAGTAAATAACAGAAGGAATTGTATGGATGTTCGAAGATAAAACTCCTATGTCACCCCTTCTTCCTCAACGGGAAGGATATTCACTAGAAGCCTTTGATTTGTATAGAACACACTACACAAAAAAATAATTTTTGGATTTGTCATAAACCCATGACTTAATTGACCGCATGTTCTAAGCTCCTAGCACACACACTATTTAATAGAACACCCTCTATTCAACTTATAACATTTTGTTAAAGACTATCAAATAGTCTAGTAACTTATCTCTCAGCTTCACGTAGTGAATTACATAATACAATTGAGAATAAAATAGCTAGATAGAGAGTAAGTTTATTTAAGAAATAAAACTTGTAGAAATTTGGTGATTGCAAAAGAGAGAGAATGCTTCAGCTGTATTTGCAAGAAATTCATCTGTTGTTATTGGGTAGATATTTATACTTAAAGTGCACCAATGGACAAATCTTCTTTATCGACATGTGTCCTCTTTCCGTTGGATGTACTATCCATGATGTACTAGGTAGTACAACAAGAATAAATTCTTGAGATCGTGGTAGTACAGTGCAGGCAATGGTCGAATCATCTACTACCAGCTGTCCAAATGACATTTTCTTAGATGCCTCATCTTAGACGCCTCATCTTGGACATCAATCTACATAGATGCCTCATCTTGGACATCCATCTAATCATCTAAGACGCCATCTACTTAGAAGCCTCATCTGATCATCTTAGACGTCCATCTTCTCAGACGCCCCATCTTGAACTTCCATCTGCTTAGACGCCTCATCTTGGACGTCCATCTTCTTAGACACCCATCTGATCATCTTAGACGTCATCTGCTTCGACGTCTCATCTGATCATCTTAGACGTCTATCTGCTTAGACGCCTTATCTTGGACGTCCATCTACTTAAACGCTTCATCTGATCATCTTAGATGTCCATCTTCTTAGAAGCCTCGTCTTATCATCGTAGACGTCCGTCCGCTTAGACAACGTCTACTCACACGTCTGGAAGATAGACGACGTCTTCTTAGACGCCTCATCTTGGACGTCCATCTACTTAGACGCCTCATCTTAGACGCCCATCTGATCATCAAAATTAAGTATGTTAATTATCCTAAATCATTAAGACCTTAATTCAACAATTTCTCCCTTTTTCATTATTTAAAATAAATTATCAAAATCAGGTGAGTTCATAATTCAAACACAATTTAAAATTTTCTCCCTTTTTAATTATTTAAACTAAATTATCAAAACCAGGTGAGTTCATCATTTAAAACATTAATCTAACATTTTCACCCATTTTGATTATTTAAACTAAATTATCAAAAAATCATGTGACTTCATCATTTAATCAATTTAGATATTATTATAATCTAACAATCCTAGAATATTTCAAAGGTAAGAAAACTTAGACTCGGGAAGTGGCTTCGTGAAGATGTCAGCCACACATGCTGTTTCTTGTTATATGTTATGTCCGTCAGCAGCCAGGTGTTGCTTGTCATATGTTTGGAGCATCCACTTTCCATATTCCATATTAAATTTTCCACGTTGTTGTCTTGACTTACCTACACCTATAAATATTGACACATTTGGTACCCAATTTTCTTTGGGTCCACAATGGATTAGTCCCTTGGGAATCCATATTTGAATTATTCTTATGGATCTCCCAATATGTGTGTGTTAGTCCTGACAGAATTCCTTCTATCATGTCTATGTTGACCAAACGGGTTGGCAGTCCTATTTCTAAGTTTTAGGTAACTTGACGTCTAATCAGTAGGCTGAACATATCTCATTTTCTTTGTAATTCCAAAATCCTCTCAATTTTGATCAGTTGTACATTCAATAAAGTTATCCTTGACAGAACTTATAGATTGAAGTTTGCCTTTTGTTGGATTTAACTGTTTGCATGGGTTGGTTTGATTGCCTTCAACAAATCCCAAACCGAATTTGCATCCGGCTGGACGTTGTTGCTCAAGTATTTTATTGAGGGCACTTTCGGACATCATCCATGAGCTAACCACACATGTCAAACTTTGGTTTTTAGATGAAAGGATTTGAATATTTTCCTTGAGTTTCTAACTCTCAAATGAGAACTTAGCTATTTTGTTTTCAAAATCTTTCAGTTTAGATACTTGAGATGAAGGGGTGTTATCAATTTTATTTTTCAAACTCATCTCATTGAAAGAGTCTGATAACTTCTTGAACTCAATGACCATGACATTTAGTGCATTAGTTAATTCATCTCTTGATAAATCTTTAGATGAGAAGTCAAATATCTCAGATTCGTCCTCTACCATGAAACATCTGACAATATTTTCATCATCGTAGCTTGAGGATGAGTTGTACTCTTATTCGTTGTCATCCCATTTACTTTTACTTTTCTCAGCCATCAGAGCCTTTTGTTCTTTCTTGTTCTTATTTGTTTGGTCGTTTCCCTCATACAGTTGGATCAGTTTCTCCATATTTTCTTTAGAAGAGGAGCAAGACTTGATTTTACTGAACATATTCTTGTCCAGCGACTTGTACAGAATATCTTCGACAACATTATCCAAGTTGTACTTCTTCTTATCTTTAGTCTTCCATTTAAATCTTGGTTTCTCAATCTTTATCGGACCGTGGACCGTCAGTGATAACATACCACATGTCGTAATCGAGAGCTGCCAAATGCGCTTGCATTCTCAGCTTCCAGTGATCGTAGGTTTCCCTTGAGAACATAGGAATCTTGTCGAGAATAGACATGATTCAGGAATTTGATGATGCTTGAGAATAGAAAACTTCGCTCTAATACCACTTGTTAGGATCGGTGTTGACAATAGAGACGTGGGTCTGACTATTGTGAACATCTTACAAACTTTAATTCGACTTTAACTCTATTAAAAGTTAAAATATGTTTTTATTCTTCTCAAATCTTCACAAACTCTTGAATAAATTCAAGTGCGGAACAGTTTGTTGGATTTGAAGCTTCAGATGAATGAATGTCACTGACATAAGAACACAAGTTGACTCACATCTGATAACCAGACATCTACAATCCTCCCAATACGTATGAGCTTCCAATCATCAATTAATTCTTGCTCAGCTTGCAAGAAGAACACAATAGTGCTTCCTTCTTTGCTATGATAGCCAAACCTGAAAAACATGTCAAATAATTTTATTTGTATATGCTATTTGTTTTGGGGGGAAGTTTGTTGTGATTACAATCTAAACTTATTTATAAAAGCCAACCTACTTTACTCTACTAGAACTTTTATCATGCATTATATTTTTAAATTAAAATTAATAATCACATGCAAATATTAAACTGGAATAAAAATGCAAAATACATAAATAAAATAAACAAAGTATTCCCTAAATAATCACACGATTCATTTTTCTCCATTAAACTCGTTCACGAGCCAATACATTTTTCAAGAAAAAGAAAAAGAAGCATACTATCATAACTCCCTTAATCGCTTATGCTATATTCAAACTTTAGAGTGTCAATTTGTCAAGAATATAGCAATGATCAACGTTGAAACTGAACAAGAAAGGAAAATACAACTTGTTGATTGAATATTGAAAAAGCAATCTTACTATTCATCTTCATACAGATACCACATTCTTCTTCTCTTTTGATTTCAATGTCTGATCATTGTCTGTTTTTAATCTCATCTCTTCTTCAACAACAATGGCGGATAGATAACACATAACACCAAACAAACAAACAAAATGAATATCATAAGATTTGAAAAAAAATAAAAAAAGGCACAAAAGGATCATATCAAACTAACTTCATCTTGTCAATCAAACCCTACAATAGAATTCTCTGATACTCGCTTTCCTCTCATGGATAGACATTGTCGTGGAGTCATCAACATAAACCTAGAAGAACATGAAGAAGAATTAGTGATACACACATGAAGATTAAAAGAAATCAGAATCTAGACAAGTCTGAACACCTTGTAGATTAGAATCCACATTTAACACTTTACAAAGCCTTACAGATGATTTTGTCATATCACGACCACAGCTTCCAAACTTTTGTAAAGTAGTTATCATATTTGACATCAATCATCAAACTGATGGAAAACTTACATTTCTATACAACAAGAGCTTAATAAACTATTGTACTACATTGATATGATGGGCAAAATAATTCCTCACACTCACTAGTTACAACAGTAATCCTTTCATGCATGAATCATTTTCTTACATGTACGTCTAATTTTAATCATTCCCCGTGAAGATTGTGGCAGCAACTTCATGTCTCTTGTTTGTGTTCACAGACATAAAAACATAAAGGCCAGGCACTCAAACATATATAACAGCATTTGAAGATTATGGAATGCATTTCACAATCAATTGACCAAATAATTTGGGACAATTTGGGTAGAAAACAAAGGCACCCAAATAAACATTGAAAGAAGTGAAAATAGAAGGTTAGCAGGCAGGGCCGATAGGAAAATACAAATACTAGGTACAAACCCTAATAAATCAAAACAGAATAATATGAAGAAACCTAGATCTATTTCTTCTAGGTACATAATTAATAGTATTAAACACAAGATGATCACCTCCCAACTCCACAAACATGAATCAGGAAAAGAAATAGGTGTACGGATGGACTATAAGTCATTCGCATATGAAGACAAGCACTATCATACTCCCTGGAAATATCAAAAACTCTGTGATTCGTGATAAAAGAAAATATTATATTCAGTGAAGCTAATAATTATAACCTAGATGTCTTCATATAATCTCATGATCATGGTTCAGTTTTAAGCAGACAAGTTATTGTTTGATGAAGTATGGAGACAACAGTTTTGCAATTTCTAGTTTTAGTTTTGTGTCACAGAGTATCTCATCCATAATGTATTAGCATTTTGATTGCAGAAACAAATATTAATGTATTAGCATTTTGATTGCAGAAACAAATAAAATGTTACTAGGATTCTACAAAGGTGGAACAATAAAATGTTAAACTAGTGCATATTAATGTATTAGCATTTTGATTGCAGAAACAAATAAATATACACCCATTTAAGTAGAGTATTATTAACTCATAATATCTAAAAAAAACATCATTTGATGGAGAAGAAAGAAGATTCAGAAGAGGAAATCATTCACTTAAACAAAGGGATATTTACCTGTTGAATATCATGTGAACACTACAACAAACGAAATCATTCACTTAAACAAAGGGATATTTACCTGTTGAATATCATGTGAACACTACAACAAACATATCAAAAATTATGTTCATAAATCTATTCTGGGGACTTCATTATGCAAGATTTTCCATGTGAATTTGGATTGTGCCCAATACTATATTATAATAAACATTATATTTACAATATAAAATGACTGTAAATATCTTGTGAAAATATCATGAACAATCATATAAAGAAACCAGTCAGCCTAGTCAAATTGAACCTAACTCATAATAGATGAACTAATACAATTACATATGTATCCATACTTGCACACATTATCCAATAATACAGAAATGAAATTTACAAAATAAACAGTAACGTTTATAAGACTAATGAATATTGAATGCCAAGAATAAATGTAATTATCGGATCAAGCGATTCATAGGTCGATTATCTGGCTTAAGACAAACTATAGAAATGAGAAAGAGATACCTAGAGATTGAGAGATTGTGTAGTTTGATGTAGTCCCAAACTATCACACAAAAATTCACTTCCGACCGAGTATCTTCGGTCTTGGCCAAAACCAAGGACAGAATAAAATCAGAGGATTAGGACCGAGGAAATCTGAGTTAGGACCGAGGGTCCGACTAATATTGCCTTGCTCATTATTCTTACGACCTCATGCTTCTACCACCTCATGCTTCTTACCACCTCATGCTTAGGGGTGAGCATAATATGAGTTTACCCAAACCCAAAATATTAATTTGGGTTGGTTAATATGGGTTGGGTTGAGTTTAATTTGGGTTGGGTTAGGGTTACCCAAATTACCCAAATTATATAAATTTAGTTTAATTCTCTATTATTAATCCAATATAAACTAATCATCTTCCAACTTTAAGTCGAACACGTTTTTGACATGTTTAACATATTTTCCATACGTTTAACACGTTTTCCACACATCTAACACGTTTTTAATATTTTTAACACGTTTCACTTATAACATGTTTTTCACACGTTTTTCACACGTTTAACACGTTTTCACACGTTTAACACGTTTAACATGTTTTACACGTTTTCACATTTTTGACACGTTTTCACATTTTTGACACGTTTTCACATTTTTGACACGTTTTCACGTTTTTGATATGTTTAACATGTTTTTGACATGTTTAACACATTTTCACACTAATAACACGTTTTTGTCACGTTGAACACGTTTTTGACATATTTAATACGTTAACGCGTTTTGACAAGTTTAACACATTTATTTTACGTTTTTGGCACGTTCAACACGTTTTTAACATATATAATACGTTAACACGTTTTTGATAAGTTTAACACGATTTTCACGTTTTTGGCACGTTTAACACGTTTTAAACATATTTAACACGTTTTTGATAAGTTTAACACAATTTTCACGTTTTTGGCATGTTTAACACATTTTTGATATGTTTAACACGTTTTTCACAAGTTTAACACGTCTTCACATTTTTTACACGTTTTCACGTTTTTGACACGTTTAACACGTTTTGGACATATTTAACACATTTTCACACTAATAATACGTTTTTCATGTTTTTGTCACGTTGAACACGTTTTTGACATATTTAACACATTTTCACACTAATAATACGTTTTTCACGTTTTTGTCACGTTGAACACGTTTATGACATGTTTAATACATTTAACTTGTTTTAGACAAGTTTAACACATTTTTTTATGTTTTTGGCACGTTTAACACGTTTTAAACATATTTAACACGTTTTTGATAAGTTTAACACGATTTTCACGTTTTTGGCATGTTTAACACGTTTTTGACATTTTAACACGTTTTTGATATGTTTAACACGTTTTTCACATGTTTAACACGTTTTTAATATTTTTAACACGTTTTCACACTTAAAACATGTTTTTCACACGTTTAACACGATTTTACGTTTTTGGCACGTTTAACAAGTTTTTGACATGTTTAACAGGTTTTCATACTAATAACACTTTTTGACATGCTTAATACGTTTGACGCGTTTTTGACAAGTTTAACACGTTTTTTTACATTTTTGGCACGTTTAACACGTTTTTAATATAACTAACACGTTAACACGTTTTTGAAAAGTTTAACACGGTTTTCACATTTTTGGCACGTTTAACACGTTTTTAACATTTTAACACGTTTTTGATATGTTTAACACATTTTTACACGTTTAACACGTGTTTCACACGTTTAACATGTTTTTCACGTTTTTGACATGTTTAACATGTTTTTGACATATTAGACACGGTTTTTCACACATTAATACGTTTTTCACATTTTGTTACGTTTAATATGTTTTTTACATGATTAACATATTTTTCACGTTTTTCACATTCTTAACACGTTTAACATGTTTGTAACATGTTTAATACTTTTGTAACATGTTTAACACGTTTTTCACGTTTTTGGAACGTTTAACACGTTTTTGACATTTTAGCACGTTTTACACATTTAACATATTTTTGACATGTTCAACATATTTTTTTGCACGTTAACACGTTTTGATAAGTTTTAACACGCTTTTGTCACGTTTAACACGTTTTTGGCATTTTTGACACGTTTAATATGTTTTTCACATGTTTGACATCAAACGTATGAAAACGTATTAAACGTGTCAAAATATGAAAAACATGTTAAACGTGTCAAAAACGTGTTAAACGTATCAAAATGTGCTAAAAACGTGGAGAACATATTAAACGTGCCAAAACAGTGGAAAATGTGTCAAAATGTGTTAAACGTACCAAAAACGTGAAAAACGTGTGAAAAACATGTTAAACATGTTATAAACGTGTTAAACATGTCACAAACGTATTAAACGTGTTAATAATGTGAAAAACGTGAAAAATATGTTAAACATGTCAAAACGTGTTAAACGTGTCAAAAACGTGGAAAATGTGTCAAATGTGTTAAATGTGTCGTAATCGTGAAAAATGTGTCAAACGTGTTAAAAACGTGTTAAAAATGTCAAAACATGAAAATAGTGTCCAACGTGTCAAATGTGTTAAACGTGTTGAATGTGTGAAAAACGTATTAAACGTGTCGAAAACGTATTAAACGTGTCGAAAATATGAAAAACATGTTAAACGTGTCGAAAGTGTGAAAAACGTTTTAAACGTCTCAAAACGTGGAAAACGTGTTAAACATGTCAAAACGTGTTAAACGTGTCAAAACGTGTTAAACGTGCCAAAAATATGAAAAACGTGTGAAACGTGTCAATAATGTGAAAAATGTATTAAACGTGTCGAAAAAGTTAAAAACGTGTGAAACGTGTCAAAAATGTGAAAAACATGTTAAACGTGTCAAAACGTGTTATACGTGTTAAAACGTGTTAAACGTGCCATAAATGTGTCAAAATGTATTAAACGTGTCGAAAACGTGAAAAAACGTGTCAAATGTGTTAAAAAAGTGTTAAACATGTTAAAAACGTGTTAAACATGCCAAAAACACGAAAAACTTGTTCAACGTGTCAAAAATGTGTTAAACGTGCCAAAAACGTGTTAAACGTGTCCAAAACGTGTGAAAACGTATTAAAAATGTCAAAAACATGAAAAACGTGTTAAACGAATAAAAATGTGTTAAATAAGTCAAATACATGTTAAATGAAAAAATAAAAATAAAATAATTTGGGTTACCCAACCCATACTCAACCCAACCCATACCCAACCCATATTAGTAAATAATATGGGTTGAATTATGGGTTGGGTAAATTTAATTTGGGTTGAATATGGGTTGGGTAATACGGGTTGGGTTTACCCGTTTGCTCACCCCTACTCATGCTTCTTACCACCTCATACTTCTTCCACCTTATGCATTAGTCAACCCATACTTTTACCACCTCATGCTTCAGTCAACCTATACTTTTACCACCTCATGCTTCAGCCAACTCATATGTCTGTCACCTCATGCTTCACCCACCCCATGCTATGACCAACCTTTACCAGCCCTTATCATTAATAAGTTATCCATCCCATTCTATGACCAGCCTATGATCAGCCCTGATTATTAACAAGTTATCCACCCCATTCTATGACCAGCCTATGACCAGCCCTCATCATTAACAAGTTATTCACCCCATGTTATGACCATCCTATGACCAGCCCTCATCATTAACAAGTTATCCACCCCATGTTATGACCATCCCATGACAAGCCTTTTTCATTAACAAGTTATCCAGATCATGCTACCACAACCGACCCTAATTAAATCCTATATATACTTCAGCAACTCATTCATTTTATTTATCCATCTTTCTCTTTACTAAGAAACAGAAGATATACATTAGAAGTCATTTAATAACATTCATCCTTTTATCAAGATCAATCTAAAGCAAGCAAGTATCTTCTAAACAATATTTAAAAATCCACACAAGGCTATATAAATCATGAAGATTTATAATTAACGCATACTTTATTTAAAGCATGAATTTATTGCATATCCATGTTTTTATTGAGGAACAAAGATGAAAACTCTGGTTTCAAAAGTATTATCTATTTTCCAAAGTATGATATGTTTTCCAAAGTATGATTTTTTTTCCAAAGTATGATCTATTTTCCAAACTATGAATTTTTTTTATGTAATAATGATGATGGAATTGATGGACATGGGAGGAAGGCTAGCCAAGATGAGCTTTGGTAGTTTGATTTCAATATACTAGCTTGGTTCTATGGGACTTGACTTCTAAGGATGAGCTCCTAGAATATCTACCCACAATACTGTTCTAAACAGGTTGTGGACTATAGAGATAGACTCCGAAAAGTGCCCTTCCAAATACTGACTCACAAGGATACCTCAACTTCAGAATATACTCTCAAAGTCTATGGTCAAAATACTAGCTCAAGATGCTATTGTACTGTCACTATGATACACTATTTTCTAAACCAACAACCGTATTCAAAGAAGTTTTTTAACTGTCTTTTATAATACCTTTTCATGCATAAGTAAATCATTACAACATTGTTTTCAATCCTTCAAATATTTGTTCGGTCTTTAAACTCACTATGCTTGTGTGGTGTAGCTACATAGCAATAGATTTTATCTAAAATAGTAAAGGGAGTCTTGGAGTGGGGCAAGGTACAAGAAATGGGCGTGAAAGGAGGGACAAATATTGAAGACCGAGTACTTTGTAGGGTCTAGTACTAAAAGACTGTATTTTTGTAATAAAGGATCGTATTATGATATTTTGTAACAAAGGACTGTGTCTTGTTTTTAAAAAAACCAAAATTTGTAGCACCACTTCTATGTATATGATAAAATGCTTCTGCATATGTTATTGTTTTCCGTTAAGTATGATCACATTATAAACATACCTCACTCGGTCTAAAAAATAGGAGTTAGGGATGTTACACAGACCTTCTTCATAACATCCATTCGCGCCGCTTCTAAAATGCCAAGGAAATAATTGAGCGCGGGAGAGACTTGTATCATCTTAATTATACCTAAAGGATGACGTTCCACTACCGTGGCTCCTGAAGTAAGGATATTTACGGTGCCCGAACTAGGGCTCTGTGCGGATGCCATCAGCATTGTGCGGTTATCCCCAAACACTCTAGTGTAGATCAATTACTATGATGCATAACCTCAGCATGCTTGGATGACTTCAATGACCTATAGAGGGCGGATGAAAGAGTTTTCCTCCAATGAGGTGAGGAGGGATGAAGTTAAGAAAGACTCAATGGACAGTTGGATCAGGAAAGAGAGAAGAAAGTATAGAAGCTCTATTTACTAATTAAATGAGAAATGCCGATTGGTATTAAAACCAATCAGTACTATGGATTAATAAACGCGGGTAAAATTGCCCCACATTTTTGTGGGGTTTTTCAGGACTATACAGATTGGTTTTAACACCAATCGACATTATTAATGGGCTTGTATCGATTATCTGTAACACCAATCGGTATTATTAGAATAATACCGATTGGTTTTAAAACCAATCGGTATTATTCTAATAATACCGATTGGTGTTTCAACCAATCGGTGGAGATGGTCTTTATTTACCCTTTTCTACTAATGGTATCTAGTATTCATGTACACAAAGAGTTCGTACACTTAGTGAAGCGATACAAATGAAATAAATAGAAAATGAAAATGAAGAGTTTCTTTAACCACAAGAGCTTGTCCGATTATCTACTACTTAATCCTCCTCTTTTGATATGAAATCGACAATCTCATATATGACGAACAATCTATAGAGTGCCTTTGCTTCGGCAACAACATTGACCCAGCGCATAGGAAATTGTTAACCACATTCTCCCACAGGGATGGATATTTACGATAAAGACATTTAGAGATAGGACTGGTGCGTCGAGGAACATCACCTCTCTAGGGAATGGCACTACACATGCCAAACTGTCTGACTAGAGAAGTAGTACCGTAAAAGGTAGCCTCCTCTAATCCAAGAATAGTGATAACGAGATTATGTCTTATCTCGTATCTCATAGTATCACAATGAAACAACGGAACGATGAAACGAAAGGGACAATCGTCCATAATGGAAGCATGCGAATGGACATGACTTATCATTTGCAACTAAAGATGTGCAAAGGATGAATAAGGGGGTGAATGATGAGGCGAGAAATATAACTTGTCTAATAACTAAATGTACATGACCAAAGACAGTGCTTTACAAAAATAGAGTGTTGAACCCGAAGAGAATTTTTGGAGACCAATGAAAGTCTCAACGAGCTCTAAACCATATAATCATTTTGAATGAGTTGTCATGGCTTATACAACTTCAACAAGGTGAATAGAGGGTCGTTCACCATCGAAGGGACGCAACAAGAGTTGAGTCATGAGTAATAACATGATACACCCACTGTATGGGACTTCTTTTCCATCCTCTAAAATGCCAAATGGAGTTGTCAAAACTTCTACATATTGAGAAACCATTAGTAGTAATCTGCAACGCGTATTACCTGCTACATCCGAAGAATTCTTATAGAAGCTCTTATGGATTTCTTGAATTATATGGCTCCAAGAAAATGATCTTTTCGAACTATGATCAAATGATCGCTTAGAAGTCCTATATCGTGGGGCAGATACGCTTGTCACTGAAAATGTAGGTACACTCATCTAAATCCCACATATTCTTCATGTGGGCCATCAACTCCCTATTGAGTCAAGCATCAAGATTTCATTCAACATACACATGGAATGTTTCAAGATATATCACCAAACACTCTTTAGATAATATTGGCATTGCATATTAATGATACTACAAATTTATGGGATTGTATGATTGAGAAGGGTGAGAATTTTAATCCAAATCTAGCGTGAGAGTTTATTCGGGAGAGGGGGAAAATTATTGAGTGGGTAGCCTTAGTGTGGTCTTCTAAGATCATCTCCTGCCATCAAATTACTCTATGGCTTGCTTTCCGTAATCGGCTCTCGACAAGGGACTGAATTAGTATATATATGATGATCCAAAGTACATTCTACATTTTATGTTCAATGGAGGAATAAACTATATATTATTTATTTATTGATTTCCCTTTTAAGCTAAATTATGGAGGTAGTTTATTAATGCTATAGGCTTTATGAATTTTCCCCTTCATTGGAATCAAATCGAGGAATTCATGATTAGAAAGGCTAAGGGAAACACATTTTTCGATAATGTCATGAAGTGTTACTTCGGGTCGGTTGTGTATCAAACATGGATGGAAAGAAACGCTAGAGTCTTATTAAGGACTAGGAGAAATGAGGTGCAAGTTTGGAACGATTTCATCTTTGATGGCCAAACTCTAATACATGCATGGAGGCGTATTCCTATCACTCCGGATAATTGGATGCTTTGTCGAGAATGAAGTATTATATTTGAAAAAGTCACTAATTTATTTTTGTATAAGGCGAGTTAGTGGACTTGTGTTATCTGTAATTTGTATGTAATCATTTGTTTATTACTCTTTTTTTCTTTAAAATCAAACAAGGGTTTTTCTAGTTTGATTAAAAAAACTCATGTTAGTTTTTCCTATTTTTTAGGGTGTTTAATGAAATGGCAATTTTACCATTTTTCCAAAAAAAACATCATCATTTTCCTAGAAAAAGAAAAGATTTAATTAGGTTTTATTTTTAGAGAATAACCTCAAGTTTTAATGCTAAAACGTCTATTCCTTTTAGCATGCAAACACATAACAAATAAACACATTGAATTACTTATGACAAAGGAGTTGTCGTAATCAAGAAGAAATAAGATGAGAACGTGAGTGAGCAGAACCATCACCCACAGATAGATGTATTTGTTTCCATAAGATACATCATAGGGCTCAAGAGCCCTGCTAGTGTAGTTAGTATCTTTCTGGATACTCTTTGACTACACACAATAACATTTACGAGGCGTTTAAGTCTGTTAATGTGCAAAACAATGTATACCAAAACACTTATGTTTGCACACATTTTCAATTAAAAGAGTAAGCCTTGTTCGGTTTAATCCACATGTAGACAAGAAATCAAGCAAATGCAAATATGAGATTCACATTATGTTCACGATTTTTGTGCCCTCAAGAGAAGATTCTTATGAAAGGATTTGTAACGTCTATCTTTAGTAGGGTAGTTTGGTCAACTACATATTTTAAGCTAAGAATCTAATTACTCCCCCAACAAGGTCGGTAGTTTTCTTTAAGCGCTTATTTCGCCTACCCATGTCCTGGAATGTTTTTATTACACGAGATGTTCTCTCTCCTATGCGTTTACAATTTTAGAGTTTGTCTAACGTCTTTTATTTTAGAGCATGAAAGGATTTGTTCCTAAGAGTAGATTTATCCATTCGAATGCTTTGTCTTTAAGATCAGTTTGTGTGATCTGAAATTAGTCGGGCAAGTGCCTTACTATCCATTCAAGTGCTCCGCTCATAGAGGGGACACATTGAAGAACTTTAATAGTAAACACGGCCCGGGTACTTTTAGAGAAATGTGTTTTCTCTGAAAGGTATGCTATAAAACCCCGTGACTTACTTTTCTTTTCAATCTCACAAAAAGTAAATACGAAGACTATCCATATAGGATGTTGATTTATCTATTTGAGATGAGGAACCATAGTGGAGTTCTATATCATATACTTATTTTGATTGGCCCGTACATGTTCTAGATTACTACGTGTACAAAATGTCGTATTTCGGTTGACTTTAAGAGTCGTCACTTTAGTTTACTTCAAAAAAAAAGTTAAGGAAAGAAAACATAGTATTTACAGATTAAGAGTCTAGTGCTTGGTTGCGCATGAAGAAAGTGTTGAAGCATCTATGTTCTAATGACCTATCCCGTGGGATAGTCTATACTCGAATGGAGTTGGCCATTTATTTGTGAAGGTACGTTACAACTTGCATTCTTAGTTCAAAATTATTTTGCTTGTGTATGTCCTAACCTTTTAACTAATCTAGATGGAGTAATCCTAGCTCTAATTACATCTTAATAAAGGTTGACATCAAGACATTAGAATTAGATGGTTTCCATTTATCGTGTCTTAAGTCTTATTAACAAGATACCCTATGTTTAGTCAATAGATAATTATGGACTCTCTTTATGTTTTCCTAGACAAAAGAAGATTAAATGGAACATCGAATGCACTTCCCGAGCACACATGTGAACCACAATGTGAGCTCATAACTTTTCATTTGCTTGGATGTTTGTTTGTTGATCTGAAATTTGAATCCTTGTATAAAAATTACTTCTCTAGTGTATCGAGATGTGGATTAAAGAACAAAGAGGATAAGTGGATCCCTGAAGTATGCAAAAATTGAAATCAAGAATTTTCCCAAAAGTGTTTAAAAATTTCGAGAATTTTTGTGCATGTTAAACATATTTTTAGAAAAACTTCTCGTTTTATTTCAGAATATTCCGGAGTTACAAGACTCCCGATATGACTCCACTAAATGAGCATTTTTACAAAAGTGTTTCGAAACTTCTACAAATTTCTAGAGAGGTCAAAAATAATTGTGTGAACCTGCTGCTAAAATTTCATAATTATTAGGATCTAGAGCTCAAGATATCAGCGTTTTAATATAAGTATTTTTTTAAGAGTAATCATAGGGGGAGCGAAACATTTGCAGCGAATGGGGTAGCGAAAGACGTGGAGTGCTGACTAGATAAGCTGACTCAATATATATTTATTTTTCTCTTTATTTTCATTAATAATTTTCTCTCTTCTCACTACTTACCTTTTTTCTCTATATATTAATCAAGACTCATTCAATAAAAAATCAATTATTATTATTAAAAAATATTTTATAATTATTCTCTTTAATTTTTATTATCATAAATATGTTTTTTTTAAATTAGTGTACACATGCGATTATTATATACATTTTAATTATTTCTCTCTCAATAATTTTTTTTTATTAAAAAAAATAAAATTTATTTTCAATAAAAAAAAACCCAAATTAAAATAAATAATAATTAATTGTGTTATATTTAATTAAAAATATTTAATTGGGTTAAATTACTATTTTATATTAATAAATTACACAATCTAATTATAATTAAAGTACCAAAAAAACATGATCCAAAATATAAAATAAACTTACCAAAAAAACATGCAAAAAAAACATGGTCCAAAATTTATTATAACATCTACTTTTACAAAATCAAACAACATAATATAATCGATAAATTGTCTTTAATCATTTCATCGCAATAATAGTTTTCACTAGTCTTATATCGTCGACATATTGAAATAGAAAATTTCAAATCAACAAGACAAATTAGAAACAATATATAATTTAGAATAAAAATAATATAATTTAATATTAAAAATAATTGTCTAAAACATAATAAATCAAACCTTTTTTCTAGCATTTGTAATTGATTTCTTCACTTCAATAACATATTGTTTTCTCTTTGTGGGTGGACTAACTGGCCCTCGTACTTTTAGTGGAGAGTGTATTGTTTTTATACTAGATATTATCACTCCTTTAAACTTTTCAACAATTAAGAGTTTAAAAAAGAGAATTAATCCGTTGAGTAAAATGATTAATAATTTATTATTATTATTAATATATATTATTAAATTAATAGATGATATAATTAATTAATTGAATTATTAAAAAATATGTTTATGATAATAAAAATTAAAGAGATTAATTATTAAGTGTTTTTTAATAATAAAAATTAATTTTTTATTGAATGCGTCTTAATTAATATAGAGAGAGAGAAAAGGTAAATAGTGAGAAGTGAGGGAAAATTATTAATGAAAATAAAGAGAAAAATAAATATATACTGAGTTGAGTCAGCTTGTCTATTCAGTACTCCACGTCATTCGCTGCCCCATTCGCTGCAAATGTTTCGCTCCTCTATCATTACTCTTTTTTTAAATGAGACCCAAAAATTATGAAAAAAATATTATCATTGATTAAAAAAATATCTTTAACCATCCCTGAATTTTTCAAAAAAAATCTAAAATCATTTAGAGGCTGTAATTGAATAAACAAAGTTGTTTGGTATAAAAAGAACCAAACAAGCCTTAAGGATTTCATAAAAAGTTGAAAATTGAAACATTATATCAAAAATTGGACAAATATAAATATGGAAGGTCAAATTGAACGGAATCAATAGTCCATGGATCAAATTGATTCGAATTTATTGATAATAAACCAAATCTTGAAGTTTGAGATCAAAATTGCACAAGGCAGACAGTTGGAGAGCCAATTTAATTGACAATTAAAATTAATTTGAAATTAAAATTCTAGAAAAAATTAAAGGTTTAAGAAGTCTGAGGGCCTAAATGAATAACCCTCAAAACTTCAGGAATTAAGAAATTCAAAAAAGAGAAAATTGTTTGTCGTCTTCCTCGTTGTTTGCTTCTACATGCAGATGCTCGCTCCTTCACGACGCCATGGATGCTTAGGAGATTCTTTGACCAATGCTGCACAACTATGGTCGCCTCGAAATTAGCTCAACCTTATCGTCGCCTGACTCCTAGTTTGGAGGCTATTGGAATCCAATGTCGAAGAATGGAGGCCCGCTTTGTTTTTCCCATTTTGGACTTTTGACTATTCGACGTAACTTCGTTCTTCATCGTTGTTGCTTTAGAGGAAAGTATCTCTTCACTGAAGAGGCCTTCTTACCTTCTGAAGACCTTAAACAACATTTTTAACACAAGGAAATTAGGAACATAGGAATTGAAGGATGATTCGTTGTAAATCTAGAATACGAATGACGATTACCTCCGGTAACTCGTCGTTCGTTGAGGTATTGGATCCACGAACAACACTAGAATGTTCCTCGTCGTCTAGAGCTTCGATTGCACCTTAATTATGTCGAAGAAATTGTATGAAACTTAATTGAAGAACTGACAGGTAGTTCTTCCTCTAATGACCAAACTTAAATGTTTTGGCGATCAGATTTTTGAGAAACGAGGCTAGTCAAGACCTAGCCTCTTCCTAACTAGACTCAATTAAACATATGGACTCTAGAAGCTAAATTAATCAAGCATTTATCAAACATCTTTCATACATTCATTAATTAACAAAAAAAAATTAACAAACTGTAAAAATTCAAACGATCGTCGATGTTGGTGTACATAACTGACGTCCTAACGGAATAACAATAGCATTGAAAAGAGAATCCTATCTGAAGAAGCTAATGAACTTAAGAAACAAAGTTCGAATTGAACTCATCGTAGTGTGGCCCAAGTTACATAATTTCAAAGTCAAGCTTCTTTTAGGTTCACTATTTCGCCAACATCGATTAACCGAGACATCAAACAACCAAAAGTTTTCACTTAGGACACCTTTAAGGTTAAATCATGATGCATTGGAAAGGTGTGCTTGTCAACATTTGTATTGGACAAAATTTTCAAGACTGACCACAAATCCATGTAGTTCTTGATGGAACAATAATGGTCTCGTAATGAACAACTTGGTTTTCGGGCAATCTAGTGTGGGTTGTATGTCAAACCATGAGTTATATTTGATATCAAAAGAAATCTAGCTTAATGAACTTATACATGGTATCACACTTTCTCCAAATGGTTGATCGAATCAAAAAGATATGAATTTTCGAATTCACAACATGCTTTAGTTCGCTCTAGGTTCACTCTAGGACTAATAGATTAGGTAAGTTTGCATCGGATTGTCAGGATAAATTGTCCACCTTAATCTTTGAATGGTGTCACGGAACCAGTTCCATTCGAACTGGCTATGTCTTAGCTTTTCAGTCGTAGTTCACAATCCAAATTCAAAGCACCATAGCTTCAATTATGAATTAATATTGCGGACATGTCTAGTTTGATCATGTATTGGTTGCATTGTCTTGTATCGACGATTTAGTGGGGTTAAGAGCTTCAACACAATTATGGATATAAACGAATATTATAGTGGACTCTTCAAGATTTCTAAATCATCCAATATAATAGCTAATTTAGTTGAGTATAGCGACTTGGGTGAATTTTCCATGATGATGATCCCTTCAAGATTTCTTCAGCGAACTCATTGTACTAAACACATATATTTGAGCATTTTTAAATAACCCACGCCTGGCATCATCATGATGTCATCTTCTGCATTTTTGAATTTCCTTAGGTGTGCCCAAATCTGAATGTTTGGGCATCTAACCCGTTAACTCGACAAATATTTTTCTCTTTTTGCATGCCTTCTGTACAAAATTACAAACATCAATATTATACTTAAAATTCATAAATTTTTGAACAGGTTAATCTGAATGTTTCAATTCTCCTGAATTCTGACTTTTTATCAAAATGACATTTGGACATACAAAGAAGCCATGAACGAGTTGTTTGATATATTTTATCCAACAACAATATTATACTCAAAGTTCTTGATTTTTTAAATCGTACATTATGAACATATGAAAACATATGATGTTCAAGTATTTTTAAAAATAGGCGTTTAGACCGCTACTCGAGGGTTTTTCGAGCCGATTCTAAGAGTTCTATTGAGTTTTTCTCCCCAGTCCAATAATAAGGTATGATCATCATACTAGACTGGACATATTTATATTATTTTTGAGTTTTAAAAATGAGGGTCTATAAAAATAATCTTCAAAATAGATGCTAGAAGATAAAATTGGTCATTCATAGTAGTGAATATGTTTTTACTTTCTCTAAATGAGTCTTATTTACATATAAAAAAGCCATTTAGTCAATTATTAATTTTATTCCCTTTAACTTAAATGTTCTTAATTTAATTTTTTTATCATAGAAGTTGTTAGATAAAATTAGACCGGTTCACATAACATAATATAAATAAACTTTCCATGCAGGAATAAGGAACCGGACCGGTCAAACAAATGAACCGGCTAAGAAGACTAACCGGTCAAGATAGTAAACCGGTACCAGGAACACTCGAAAAATGACCGCACAAGGAAATGATCGGCCAAAGCTAAAAACTGGAAACACCAGACAGTCGATCAGCCACAAAGCAAAGGAATAATCGGAAGCTGTCCGGTTAAACTAATCACACCGGAAGCCATTCGGTTATGTCAAATGACCGACCAGTATAAGAAGACAATTCGGGTATCTGTTGAAGATGATACCAAAGGAACACACTGAACATTTTCATATTCATACAAGTCTGAGGAAAGCCTGCAGGCTGTAGAAGACAGTCCTACAGGATCTTTCCACTTTCAGGATAAATCAGAGGCAATCTTCCAAGTACAGACAACTGTCTAACAGACAGTCACCATATTGAGTAAAAGACAAACCTAACAGGTTTGTCTTATACACCGGAAGAACAGACTGCCAAGTCTGTGAAATTGACCGTCAGGTCTGAACAGTGGACCGCGAGGTCTGAAAAGATGATCGCAGAATCTGAATCACTGAACCTCTGCTCAGCCAATCAGATTCAAGGAAGTGAAATATGACCGTTGGCATATTTCACCTATAAAAGGAGCAGTTGAAGAAGAGTAAATGCGGGATAAGAAGTGGGACAAATCGGGACACAAACAATATAGCGAACATTTGATTTACAAGTGAAAACAGTGTGTTCTATCTCTAGAGAAAGCCTAAGTGCTAAAGTTAAAGAGTTTATTTTACAATTTCGGTGTAAATTGTAAGAGTGTTATCGAGCAGGAAATAAGTCTCGATCGGATTGTACTTGTATTCCTTAGTGAATATCCTTCTCGCGGTTTCGAGAGGAAGGGGTGACGTAGGAGTTTTATCTCCGAACATTCATAAAATCTGTCTTGTCATTTACTTTCTGCCGGTTCCATTTTCTAACCGACCTGTACTAACTTACCTACACCGCCCTAACCTACTTAACTCTATCCAAACCGGATCACCAGGTTAAAAAACCGACCCATCAATCTTCAAACCTTCATCATCCGAAACCGGTTCTGTCTATCATATAAGTGTGTTGCTTCAACCTGAAACAAACCTCTTCCGCGCTTGAACCTAGTTCAAGGGTTTGTGACAGTTTGTGTAGTATTGAAACCCCGGTGTTAATCTCTAACAGGATTAATCACCACCTTTTGAGTGAAACCCGCTAACCGGCCCAACCCCGGTCCTCCAGTAGCGACCTAGATCCTAACAATTGGTATCAGAGCAGTTAGTTTCAATACTCAAGCAAGCATGTCTTTTGATAGGCCACCAATGCTAGAAGGTGATGACTTTGCCAACTAGAAGGCACGTATGCACCTACACTTAATCACCTTGGATGATGAGATGGAGTCCATTCTGGCCGAAGGACCGATAATCATTGATAAGGACAGAAAGGAATGGACAGCTGAAGATAGGAGAAGAAATAACCTGGATAACCATGCCAGAAACCGGATCTCGAACAGTGTGGACAGAAACACATACTGCAAGATCAGAGATTGCAAAACCGCAAAGGAGACATAGGACACGGTTATTCAGATCTTTGAGGGAAATGAAAGAACAAAAAAAAACAAGGTAATGGTGGCTACCCAGAAGTTTGAGAGCATCAAGATGAAACCGGGAGAAACAATGAAAGAGTACAGTGACCGGTTCACTGGTGTGCTAGATGAGCTAGCAACTCTTGGCAAGAGGTATGACAACAAGGAAGTCATCATGAAAGCTTTAAGATCTCTTCCAAGTGCATGGGACATAAAAACAATGGTGATGAGGGAATCAAACTGCCTAAGCAAGATGAAGCTGCATGATGTATTCGAAGATCTTAAGGCATATGAGTTCGAAATGAGATCTAGAACTGAAGAAGAAGTCTCGGCCTCAACCTCAACCAGAGCACTGATCACATCCACAGAACAGGTTGCTCCTGCACCTGCACCGATCAGAACCGCCGAACAGTTCACCGAGGATGCCATGGCAATGCTTGCACAGAAGTTTGGGAGGTTCATGAAAAGAAGCCAACCGACAAACTACAACTATGCCGATAAATCCAATGTAATGTGTTATAACTGTAACTGTTTGGGACATTTTAAGTGGGAATGCAGAAAACCGAGGAGGGATGACCGGAAACCGGATTACCAAAATAACCGAAACAACTATCAACAAACCGGTGAAGGAAGTGAGGTTCAGAAAGCACTGATAGCCGATGATGGAGGAAGCTTATGGGCTCACAGTGACAGTGATGATGAACTCACATGTCTCATGGAAAATGAGGAACATGTATTTGACTCTCCTTGTGAAGAATTTACTAAAGATGAGTTATATAATGCATTGAATGATATGGTAGAAGAGTATAAGAACCTACTAGACATGTTACCTAAGCAACTCAACATTAGAACCGATCCTATAATACCCATTTCGACAGAACCAGAAGTACCCGTTATAACCGAACCAGAGGTCATAGAACCTGATGAAATCCCTACCTTAGAAACCGAGTTAGAACCTGAACCACCACTTAAGACCGAACAGTCTAGTGAACCAGCTAGAGAACTGACCGAAGAGGAAAATGCCCGACTCCAGTATAAGATGGCCGCATATAAGAGATCGAGTGATATGGTAAAGAAAATGTGCAGTCATTACATACATCCTTTTTGCATGTTCGGCTTAGGATACAAAAAGGATAGATCCAAAGACCAAGAACCCGTAGAGAAAGTAAGGTTTACAAGGAGTAACCTTCCCCTTATAAGATTCATTAAAAGCTCCTTAACCGCCGAAGAAGAGTTGACCGCATACTATACGGAAGAAAAACTAAACTTCAACTATGTTGGTCCAACCGACTCTGAGAAGTGGCTTGACCCCGAGAAAAGGAAAGCCGACCTGCTCAAAAATAGGAAAGACAATCGTCAACCGCATAGGTCAAAACAAAGATCACCCTCATTTAAGACTTTCGTAGAAAAACCAAGATACCCAAAACCGAGTGCCAAAAGGACGGTTAAAACCTTAGCAAAGAAAGTCGTCCGATTTGTCAAGGTTTGGATACCCAAGGGACTAATCGCATGTGGACCCAAGTGAATGTGGGTACCAAATAGTTGTAAATATGTACATTTTGCAGGATTTAAAGAAACGGCTAGGAAACTCTAAATGGTATCTGGATAGCGGTTGCTCCAGGCATATGACCGGGAACAACAACCTGCTAACCGACATCAGAATAGAAACCGGTGCACTAATCACCTTCGGTGACAACTCAAAAGGTAGAACTGTGGGTAAGGGTAAGATTGTCCATGGTAACTTGACAATTGATAATGTGCTGCTAGTAGAAAATCTACGTTTTAACTTGCTAAGCATTAGTCAAATGTGTGATGCTGGATACACAGTAGAATTTCTTAAACATGCATGCTTAGTTAAGAACTCACAAGGCACTATACTTCTCACCGGAAATAGGTTAGGTAATATTTACAAGGTAGACTGGAAAACTAAGGTAGAATATCTTATATGCATGATAGCTAAGACTGATCAAACCTAGCTGTGGCATAAAAGACTAAACCATGTAAACATGAAAACCTTAAATTACATTCGCGGTAAAAAGCTAGAAGAAGGTATTCCTGACATAGTATTTAACAAGGATAAGGTTTGCTCAGCATGTCAAATGGTTAAACAGACTAAGTCAACCTTTAAGAGTAAAGAAAACATTCAATCTAGCTGATGCTTAGATCTCCTTCACATGGATTTATTTGGACCTATTCAGGTCATTAGCCTAGGAGGTATGTTTTACACCATGGTAGTTATTGATGATTACTCTAGATTTACATGGGTAATATTTCTACCATCTAAACGTGAAACCGCATCAAACTTGATTACACTACTTAAACGTTTACAAAATGAAAAATCAACACGCATTAATAGTATTAGAAGTGATAGAGGTACTGAATTTACCAATAGTACTTTAACCGCATTTCTTGATGAATCTGGTATTAGACACGAGTTGTCTAGTGCTAGGACTCCTCAACAAAATGGCCTGGCCGAGAGAAGAAATCGGACTCTCAAGGAAGCCGCACGGTCCATGATAGCCGATTTGGGTATTGCTCAGAAATTCTGGGCTGAGGATATCAACACTGCATGCTATACACAAAATCGGTCTCTGATTAACAAGTTTCATAACAAAACACCGTATGAGGTTTATTTTAACAGGGTTCCCAACCTTAAGTACCTTAAGATTTTCGGGTGTAAATGCTACATTCACATAAATGGTAAAACCCATCTCTCTACTTTTGATGCAAAGACCGATACTGGGATCATGTTAGGTTACTCAGCAGTGAGTAAAGCATATAGAGTGTACAACAATAGAACTTTAACCATGGAGGAAACATTTCACGTTGTTTTCGATGAATCGGTTGAAAGTAACACTGCATCATGCTTTGATCTACACTACAGATTGGAAAATAACAATATCCATTCTGATAGTGAAGATGAGACACCGGTCTTCAGGCGGTTTGTCCATGACCAAATGGGTAATATTGAAACCCAGCCGGATCAAGCTGTCCCACGACAGGAAGCTGACACTTCGGTCCAATCCGAGGAAGTCGGTCGGTCTGACAATCTTGTTCAGCCTACCGATATGTCTAGCCTTGATCAAGCAAACGGTAATTTGGTAGACATCCCTGAACCGAATTTCAAAAGGAACACTAAACATCCTCCTGAGCAAATTATAGGTGACCCTTCAGAACCTGTTCGAACTAGGCGTCAACTTCTGGAGGAATACTTTAATTCCGCTTTCATATCCCAGATTGAGCCGAAAAGAATAGATGAAGCATTGTCAGATCCGGATTGGATCTTGGGAATGCAAGAAGAGCTAAACCAATTTGAGAGTAACAAAGTCTGGTACCTAGTCGCCAGACCGAAAGATCAACCGGTCATAGGAACAAGATGGGTATTTAGAAACAAACTCAATGAAGACGGTTTGGTCACGAGGAACAAAGCCAGATTAGTGGCATAAGGTTACAAACAAGAAGAAGGCATTGATTTTGAAGAATCATTTGCCCATGTAGCTAGGATTGAAGCCATTAGGATTTTTCTAGCCTTTGTTGCTTTCAAAAACTTTAAGGTTTTCCAAATGGATGTCAAAAGTGCATTTTTGAATGGTGACCTACGTGAAGAGGTGTATGTTGAACAACCACCCGGTTTCAAAAGTACTGAGTTTCCAAACCATGTATACCGGTTAAACAAAGCTTTATACGGTCTAAAGCAAGCACCTAGAGCCTGGTATGACACACTAACTGCATTTTTGATAGAACATGACTTCACCATCAGTTCGGTGGACAAAACACTTTTCAAGTTTGAGAAAAAGGGCCATATCTTACTTGTTCAAATCTATGTAGATGATATCATCTTCGGTTCAACCGATCCTAAGTTATGTGATAAATTCTCAACTCTGATGACTAACAAGTTTGAAATGAGTATGATGAGAGAATTAAGTTTCTTTCTAGGTCTTCAGGTTAAACAACTCGAAGAAGGAACCTTCATAAGCCAACCCAAGTACACCAAGGAGCTCCTAAAGAAATTTGGGATGGATACATGCTCCTCAGCGGCTACTCCAATGAGCTCATCGGTTAAATTGGACAAGGATGATGAGGGTCAATCGGTAGATCAGATTGCGTACCGGGGCATCATCGGTTCTCTCCTATACCTGACAGCGAGTAGACCGGATATTCTATTTGCAGTCGGTGTGTGTGGAAGATTCCAAGCAAATCCAAAACAATCCCACTACACAGCCACAAAAAGGATCTTGAAGTACCTAAAGGGAACACCAGATGTTGGCCTGTGGTATCCAAAGGATTCGTCCTTTAATCTAACGAGTTATTCAGATGCAGACTATGCAGGTTGTAAGATTGACAGAAAAAGCACCAGCGGAACATGTCAGTTCCTAGGTGACCGGCTTGTTTCATGGCATAGCAAGAAATAGACATCGGTGGCCACATCAACTGCAGAAGTTGTTGTTCACAACTCCTTTGGATCCAACAACAGCTGACAGGCTTCGGTGTCATAGCCGAAGAGTCTCCGATCTTCTGTGACAACACGAGTGCCATAGCAATCACCTACAATCCGGTTCTCCACTCCAGAACCAAGCACATTGACATAAGACACCACTTCATCCGGGAACATGTCATGCTGAAGCATATCCGGCTGGAGTACGTATCAACTGATCAACAAGTAGCGATATCTTCACTAAGCCTCAACAGGAAGCTAAGTTCTCTCAATTCAGACTTACTCTCGGTTTAACTGACATTAGTCAGATCCTTCCTAAGGATGCTTAAAGGGAAACCGGTTCGGACAGACAAAACCGATAGTTCTTCCTAAACTATTGAACTTCAAATTTTCAAGGCATCTATGGAAGAACCGCCCGGTTTATCAAACAGAGTAAACCGACCGGTTATTTAGTGTTTGCACCAAATAACCGCATTGGGATGAACAACTGATAACCGACCGGTTCGGAAATAGGTTACCTTAGATTATTTGAAATTCAAACAAAAGTGGAATAACTATCAGTGTTTACAGATATCTGTTCTGAAACATTGACTTTTCAAAGTAAAATAGTCGCACCTAAAAAGACGTGAAGATCTGATATCTTTCATGGTCCAGGTCTATGACCAACACCCTAGACTGCAAACATGCCTATTTCATGCAATACTTTTTATCCTGCAGTTAATAGATATCATCACATGTAATACCTGGATAATAGGATTCTCCCCCAATTAGTATTTAAGTGAAGCAAACATTAACCAAAACACTCACAAGACAAAAGCTCATTCTCACACTAAGACAAAATGTCTCAGTTTCCTAACATCTTTCAAGTTGATTTCCAATCTGCCTTGAGCACCGAACACTATGATGTGTACAAAGTGATCAAATCCCTTGAAGACACTAGTCTTCGGTACTTCCTAGATGACAAGCAGACTATATACTCTGAATCAGTCCTGGAATTTCTTTATAATGCTAGGGTGTTCAGAGGAACTCCTCACTTCGATACTCATATCTAATCGAAAGTGGAAGGTATAGTCTTTGACTTCACAGAAAATGATTTTGCGAGGTGTTTCAGCCTACCAAAGCAAGGCTTAACGTATCTCAATGTTCCGGCCGACTTAAAGGCCGAGATCTCCCTCACCTTTGCACGATCTAACCAATCGGTCGATGATCATGGTACCAAATCACTCTTGAGAGCTGAATATCAGCTCCTCAATGACGTAATCGGTCGAAGTATCTTAGGGAGAGATGTGACGAACACCTACTATACCGCGACATTCAACATGATGGCTGCTATCACCACCGGTACACCAGTTAATTGGCCAAGGGTACTGTTCGACGTCCTAATCTGGATGATTGGCGTTCGAACAGTCGGCCTCGTTCCCCAACTGAGCTGCCTACTTGTTGAACTTGGAGTACCAACCTGTCCAGGAGAAGGTCTAAACCAAGCTCAAGTGCTAACTAAGGAAATAACTGACTCCTTCTATGAGTGGTTTGAAAGGGCTTGGAGGAAGAGGAACCGCCGCAACAACCCCAACGCTGTCGTCAACTCCAACGGACACTAAGTTACTCCTTCCTACACCCGGTCATTTTGCTGCACGCACCGGGTGTATCTTTGCTCAAACTACCCTATGATCATTTCGGTTCTATCCTTGTTTTCTTCGGCTTTATCCATGGTTCTTCGGTTTTATCTATGTTATCCTCGGTTTCTTTTGATTACTTTCCATTGTGTTGGTGCATTAATGAAAAAGTAATATTTAACTAATGAGGTAACCCCCAACCACCTGAATAATTATTATCCAACCAACTTGGTTACTCTCTCAACCAAATCCAACCTCGAGCTCCACAATAAATTAAAAGTAACTCCTTCCCAATGCGTTTTGGAAACATAAATATTCTCTTCCCTAATGAGACAAAACTGACATTCAATGCTAATATTTCCAAAACCGACCCTATATAAAGGGCCATCCTCTAATCAACTCAACACATTCTAAAACACAAAATTCTCTTGAAATCTCTTGAACTCTATCTCTTTCTCTCAGCAAAGACGTAATCATGCCGAGCCGAACCTTAGGAAACTTCTTGAGCGTCGATTTCGAATCATGTATGGAACATTGGGACGGAGATCATGGAAAGGAGATCATGTTTGAATCTCTCATTGACACCGGCTTTCGAACCTTTCTCGAAGAATCCAGTCCCATACTCATTGAGGATGTCAAGACGTTCTTCAGAAGCGCTTGCATCAGAGGTAACTACATCGTCTCTACGGTGAGAGACCATACCTTCTGGCTTGATGAAGCCGAATTTGCCTCCATGTTCAACTTGCCCACAGAAGGGTTTTCTAACTTTCCAACCCAGGTGGGAAGTGCGGCATATGATCACGCACTATTCTTCTCTGGAACCGTTGTTCCGGTGGAAAACTATGGGTTAAAAACCTGCCTCGCTGATCACACCCAACTCCTTCTTGAGATTGTGACCCGGTCTATCATTTGTCAATCTCCAAATCAGCGGTACTCCAAGAATACATACAACATGATGACCCATATTGTTAGCAACACGGCCATCAACTGGTCAACGATCATCTTTCAGAACCTGAAAAACATGGTGCTAACCAAGAAAGGTCTCGGTTATGCCCTCACATCAGTAAGCTTATTCTCAAGTACCGGCCAGAGTTTGGACCGGGCACACCGGCATCCCTTTCAAACATCCTTGACATGGATGCGGTGGAAGAAAGGTTTTCGAAAGTGGTTATTACATAAGTTATATCTTTCCATCTTATGTATGTCTGTTTTCACACCGATCTATCTTTCGGTCTTTCTTCTGTAATGTTCCTTCAATATAATTCTACTTTAAGTCTAAATAACCGGGTCATCTTAATATTTTGAATATCTATCTAAGTAGCCGATTAATATTGTCAAATAACCGTGCTCCTATCCGGTCTCAAAGAAAACCGCTTAAATTCAAAAGATTGCAAACTTCTGCTTATTCAAAATAACTGGTTAACTTTTGATAACCAAACTCTTCGGTTAAATTAAGAAAAACCGCAGCATCAAACGGTTTCAAAGGAGAGATTACGTCATCAAAGTCGAAAACCATAATTTTGGAGGGAAATTTCCCGCCCAAAACTCCCGCTCAAACTTCCCACCTCCTGGCTTACCGCCCATTGAATTGCCGCCTATTCGGCTTGCCGCCGTTTCGATTACCGCCTTTTGGCTTCCCGCCCATGGTTTGCCGCCTATTCGGCTTGGAAGGAAAAATCCCGCCAAATGTTAATAGGACGGTTGGGTTTCCAAACCGCACCTATAAAAGGGGCTCTTGGCCATTTCATTCCACTCTCACGCGAAACAGCTTTCTCTCTCTAAGCTCTCAAATTCTCTCAGCGGTTATTTACTCTCGTGTTTTTCAAACTCTCTCTCAATCATCTAAGATGGGGCGCAATTCAGTTTTATTCAAACACATGACTCAGGTGGATTTTGAGGAAATCCGACAAAAGGGCATGACTGCAGCAAAGGGAGTTATTGACCGGGTAACCGAAGCCAGACTCGAGTATTTTCTCGGCGGTCCCCATATTCTATATAGAGAAGCGGTTGAAGAATTCTTCAACACCGCAACTCTATCTGGCGACAAGATCACCGCGACTGTCAATAGTACCGAATTCGAGTTAACCGAAGAATCGGTTGCGGAGAGCCTACGCCTTCCAACAGACGGACAAGATGCGGTGTTGGATCTAGAACTAAAAACGTTCGAGGCAGCATGCCAGATTCTCTCAGCAACCAAGGAAGAACCGGTGAAAGTATCCGGTAAGAAAGCAACCCTACGACCGGAGTACATACCGCTTTGTGACATCTTCACAAAGTCGGTTCAGGCAAGAGGTGGCAATTACAACAGCCTCACCAAGGCCAAGATCGAGATGCTAGTCGGTCTGATACAAGGGACGAAAGTCAACTGGGCGAAGGAAATATTCCACAACTTAAAAGACATGGTGAATCCGGACTCCGTACGGTCATGGGGATACTCCATCCCCCTTGGAAAAATCTTGATCCACCACAACATCAACACTGGTCCTGGTGTCTTTATCCCCTCAAGGAGGTTAATAAGATCCAAACACTTCCTGGAGAGGAAGCAGCCGGCCCCCGGTTCCACAGGTGGCTGAAAGAAGAAATCCACCAAGAAATCGGCCCCGGCAAAAGAAAAGACCGGAAGCAAGGGCAAGGAGAAGATAGTATTCTCGGAACCGCCATCACAAACAAGGGATGAGGAAGAGTCGGCCTCCACGTCTGAACGAATCGATTCTGAGAAAACCGATGAAAAAGGTTCGAATGATGAAGAACATTCGGGTACAAGTCCCGATAATACCGGTGCGGGCGCAACTATTGAGAACGCCGAGGCCGGTGCAGACAGCAGTGAGGAGGAGGAGGAGGCTTTCCCTGAAGACGACCAGAAGAAGGCCGATATTATAGCGCGCCGAATCCTGAAGGACATTGACCTGCGTGTTCAAGCGGTTGGCGACTTATACCGGGAATGGCACGAGTACCGATTCAACACTCTTTACAAACACATGTTACCGGGCCTAACCGACGAACAATGCTTCAGAAGGCTGAAGGAGATAGAGGAAACAGTCATGAGCCTCACGAACGCAAAAACTCTTAACGAAGCCTTGGACCGATGCACCATCGTGAGACCGCGAGCTCGGCTACAAAAGCTCACCGTACGTATCCAGAAGATTAAGGAAAGGTACGTCGAGGGAACACCGGAGGCTAACTTACAGCTCTTGGTGTTAGAAAGGCTTGAGATAGCGAAAGGAGAATTCGCTGAAGAAATTGATCGGCTTGAGGCGGTGGTTAGACAGAGAGAAAAACAGCACTTAACAGCTCCTGAGACCAGTAACGGTCAGAACCGAAGGCAACACCTCCTCGGGCGGATCCGGTGATAAATGAAACCGATGAAAGGACGGAGACTCCTCTCGTCGAACAACTTGAAACTGAACCGGGCATCACAGAAGAAAGGATCAAGATTCTTTTTCAAGAGTTTGCAGACTCAACGGTTCACCCATTAAAGGAGAAAATGAAGAAAACCGTGAGCCTGGCACTCTGGTTCGCCAACAAAACGAGGAATGATCTCGTAAAGGCAGATGACCGGATCTCACAAATCGAAGCTGATTACCGCGAAGAAGCGGTTTTGCGCAACAATCATCTTCAACAAACCAAGGCCTTGGAAGAAAAGACCTCAGGGATAGTGGATGACTTGGATCGGCTTGAAAGGGAAACCGAACAAGGATTCACTGATGTAGATGAGGACCTGGGATGGAGGGTCACCGATCTGGAAAACAAGAATGCGAGCCTTGAAGACCGCAACAACAGGCTCGAGGCCGACCTCGAGGCGCTCACCGCACAAGTGGCTGAATTAATCAAGGCCAAGGTGAATGCGGATGCAGCGGTTGTGGAAGCAAACGCCCGAGCGGCTAAGGAAGTCCAGGATGCACTGGACGAAGAAGCAAGAAGAGAAAAGGAGCCACCGCGACCCTCTGAAGAAGAAATAGCCGAGCGCGAACGAAGGACAATGGCTAAGTATCCGGGACTTGCAGAGTTAGAAGCCGCTCAAGCTGCGGAGGATGCAGAGCGGTTAAATACTGAAAGACAAAGACTTGAGAGATTTGCAACCGCTCACAAGAAGAAAAAGGAGGTCCCTCCCTCTTCGGTTCCGGCGAAACGAAAAAGGAAAACATCAAAGAAGGCTCAAGTAGTCGGGCTACTAGACAGGATCACTGAAACGGATATTGAAAGTCAACCGGACCCGACTACTCACGCCGAAGATGAAGACGAAGAACATCTGGCGGGGCGTTCTACAAGACAACGAGTCTCCAATACGGCCGGTGAACCGCAAGCTGGAGGCTCTTCCGCAAGACCGGATAAACCAAATAAGAAAAAGAGGACCAAGGATATGATGGCCAGCTTCAATTTCTCCGACTCAGAATAGGGGCTACCTTTTCCTTAACTATGTTTATTTTAGTGTTTTCCCTTTTTCGGTTTTTCCTCCATATATATATAAAGATATTTTTGAAACCGGCCTATACTTGCATTTCTACATTGTTTCGATAATTTTAAATAAAATAATCAAAAAGGGAGAAATTGATAAGATAAAAGATAAAAAATTTTCCAAAATTTTTCTCAAAATTATTCCAAATTTTTCGAAAAATTCTCCTAAGTCAGTTTCAAAAATCCGGTCAAATAAAGAACCGGCCTACGTTTGCAAACTTACATTATTTTGATAATTTTAAATAAAATAATCAAAAAGGGAGAAATTGTTAGATAAAATTAGACCGGTTTACATAACTTAACATAAATAAACCTTCCATGCAAGAACAAGGAACCAGACCGGTCAAACAAATGAACCGGCTAAGAAGACTAACCGGTCAAGATAGTAAACCGGTACCAGGAACACTCGAAAAATGATCGCACAAGGAAAGGATCGGCCAAAGCTAAAAACCAGAAACACCAGACAGCCGATCAGCCACAAAGCAAAGGAATAACCGGAAGCTGTCCGGTTAAACTAATCGCACCGGAAGCCATTCGGTTAAGTCAAATGACCGACCAGTATAAGAAGACAATTCAGGTATCTGTTGACGATGATACCAAAGGAACAGACTGAACATTTCCATATTCATACAAGTCTGAGGAAACCCTGCAGGCTGCAGAAGACAGTCCTACAGGATCTTTCCACTTTCAGGATAAGTTAGAGGCAATCTTCCAAGTACAGAAAACTGTCTAACAGACAGTCACCATATTAAGTAAAAGACAAACCTAGCAGGTTTGTCTTACACACCGGAAGAACAGACTGCCAAGTCTGTGAAATTGACTGTCAGGTCTGAACAGTGAACCGCCAGGTCTGAAAAGATGGCCGCAGAGTCTGAATCACTGAACCTCTGCTCAGACAATCAGATTCAAGGAAGTGAAATATGACCGTTGGCATATTTCACCTATAAAAGGAGCAGTTGAAGAAGAGTAAATGCGGGATAAAAGTGGGACAAATCGAGACACAAGCAATATAGCGAACATTTGATTTACAAGTGAAAACAGTGTGTTCTATCTCTAGAGAAAGCCTAAGTGCTAAAGTTAAAGAGTGTATTTTACAATTTCGGTGTAAATTGTAAGAGTGTTATCGAGCAGGAAATAAGTCTCGATCGGATTGTACTTGTATTCCTTAGTGAATATCCTTCTCGTGGTTTTGAGAGGAAGGGGTGACGTAGGAGATTTATCTCCGAACATCCATAAAATCTGTCTTGTCATTTACTTTCTGCCGGTTCTATTTTCTAACCGACCTGTACTAACTTACCTACACCGCCCTAACCTACTTAACTCTATCCAAACCGGATCACCAGGTTAAAAAAACCGACCCATCAATCTTCAAACCTTCATCATCCGAAATCGGTTCTGCCTATCATACAAGTGTGTTGCTTCAACCTGAAACAAACCTCTTCCGCGCTTGAACCTAGTTCAAGGGTTTGTGACAGTTTGTGTAGTATTGAAACCTCGGTGTTAATCTCTAACAGGATTAATTACCACCCTTTGAGTGAAACCCGCTAACCGGCCCAACCCCGGTCCTCCACCGGCCACCTAGATCCTAACAGAAGTATTTAACAATAACTTTTGAAAATAGTCCATCCTATAAGATATTGTTATACATGGTATCACAATCTCATAATATTGTAGACATGCGTCTAACTTATAGTCATGGTGTCTCGAAATTAATATCCCACTTAATATCCAACAATTTAACTTTCACACAATGCGCATCAAATCACATGCATAACTTAAAGTCTAGTTCATAAGTCATATAGATGGAAGCTCCTTGTTTGATGCAAAGTTTTTCACCTTTTAGAATATTATCAAACCATTCTTTATCGTCTAGTCTGAATACTTCTACAAAAATTTACATTCATAATTTATTATACTTGCCTTGTTTAATGTGTGTTTAGTCAATTTGAAATAAACCACTAGCAAGTAAAATAACATGTATTTTTAAAAAAATAGTATTTACATAACCCAAGATCAAACAAGGACAGTCTTATGATAAGGATTCCAGAACTTTCCAAATTTGTGATTCACCTATAACAGTAATAGTGGTTCTCCTTCTTTGATATAATACTATCTACTATTGGATGACTAACCAATTCCTTAAAATTACCTCTTTGATGTATCCAAGAAATTATTGGTTGGAAATTGAATCATATGCCTTTCACTCCACCCAACAATTTCATATCTGGAAAAGTAATACCATATAAAAAATTCAACATGTGTGTCAAATACTCAAATAGAAAGACTATAGGGTTGCTGATATTCATTAAGTGGAGATAATATTTATGATTATTTGCCTAGTCAAAATTTAAGATTCTTCTAACCAGTCAATCTGAACGTTTCAGGTGTCCCTAATTTTACACTTTATGAAAAATGACATTTGAACACAAAAACAAACCCTGAATTAGTTGTTAGGTACATTTTGTCAAACAACAAAATTATACTACTAATTCATTATTTTTCAAGACGGTTATTCTGAACGTATGAAAACATATGAAGCTTGAGTAATTTTGGAAATTGGTGTTTGGACCACTACTTAAGGGACACTCCGAGACAATTCTTAAAAATGATTTTTAATTTTGTTCTCCCGGTCCAATAATCAAGTATGAACACCATATTAGACCGAGAAGATTTATTTTAATTTTGGGGTGTAAAAATTTAGTGTCTACTGAATGCCCCTCTTGGACAAAGTTTGGAGAAGATGACATCTCGCTTTACAAAATGTGTATCCAAGCTTGATCAAATAGACACTAGTTTTATAGCCCCAACATGTAAAATCCAAAGGAAATAATAAACAAATCAAATGGGTCGTGCATCTTCTGTTTTACTTTACCTTTCATGAAGACAATGTTTTTTGAGGAATCGGTTATGCGATAATAGAAACATTCTTGCAAAATACATGTACAAGATATCAACATATACAGACATAACATACTGTAATCACGTGATACTATATAGATACACCATATACATCTGTAAGACGATGTATCTAGACAGTTCTATCTAGCAAACGAATATGAAGAGATATATATCGAGTTAGTATCACTTACAAAATACAATTAATAACAAACCAACAACCATGAGTTGTGATGTATCTTGTATTTCATCTATTACCTAATCATAGTAATCTAGAAATTACGTCAATGATAAAAGAAGAAAATGGACCTTATTGACCGAAATTCTTACTTGGATGAGAGTTTGAATTTTGGTTACAAAAGTTTTAATTATTATGAAATAATGAAAGCTTACCAAAAAATCACAGATAACAATTATTTTTGAAGACGTTCATTTCATACGTTCCAAAAGAACTATAAGATACAACATATCAAAGATTTTTTCATCAAAACGATGATGAAAAACTATCAAGACAATTAAGTTCTCATATCGTAAGATAATGAGAAACTTACTAAGAAAATAACGAGTTCTCACATCAGTAGATGATGAGCAATTGTTAACAAAACATAAAGTCCTCACATCAGTGAGATGACAAGAAACTTTCCAAGAAAAAAATAATGAGTCCTCTTATATATAGATAATGAGTGACTGTTGACAAACATTGAATTCTCATATCGAAAGATAATGAGTAATTTATAGAAAACAACTAGTTTTCACATCAGCAAGATGAGAAGAGACTTGTGTAACTGATAAAGAATCCTCGTAAAGGGACTTGAAAAAGTTTCTGCAAACATACATGACCTCTACTTCCTACAGTTCAAAAATGGCTCAAAACTGAAAGAAATCCTAGAGAGAGGGCATACTTACATAGGATCAAATTAAATGAAGCTAGAAAAATGGTCAAAAGAGATGAATCTACATAGCAAACCAAGAGAAATGGCCCAGATTTAGTTCAAACTCTGGAACATTCTAGCCTACATGTACAATGCTGAAGCAATTAGTCATTTTGTAGGTACAATTGGGAAACTATTATATATGGACCCAATAACTGAAAGAGGAAAGCACTTATCCTTTACTAAAATTAGCATTGAAGTGCATCTTAGTAGTGTCCTACCAATAAAAATAGAAGTTGTTGATAGGAAAGGAAAGAACAATTTCATAGAGATCTCTTATGAATGGAATTAAAGAGGTGTGATTTCTGTAACACTTTCCTGCACAATAAATGTGATAAATCTAAAGAATAAGAGTATAAAAACTAAGAAGTAGAAAAGAAAAAGAAGAAAATAGAGTAGGCTAAACTCAAAATATCAAACAGTTGTCGAAGAATGCAAGAAGAATTTTGGGGAAAAGAAAAATAGTGAATGAAAGAAAGTAAAGAGAATCAAGGTGAAGAGGAAAAGAAATTTTTCTATAATGCGAAGGATCGGGATGGAAATAGAAAATGAACCTCAAGTTGCTGTAGAGAAACTCAAGAGGAAGACACTAATAATTTCAAAGATGAAGTAGAGAATTCTAAAGCCGATAAAGAATATTACAAAACCGATGTGAAGTCTGAAGTTGAAGTCAAAGATAAAGAAGTCAAGAATACGAAAATTCAAGTTGAAGATAACAAAGGTAAAAGGCTTTAAATATTCAGAAAGAATTTTTTCTATCAAATCAGAATGGGCTCGTAAAAAAAGAGAATTCAAAATAAGAAACAATAATACTTATCATCCTCTTCAATATAATCTCCTTTCATCGTCAAAGGAAGGGAAGAGGAAGAGGAAATGGAAGAAGGTCTCTCAATGAAAACAGATGGCATGCAAAAATGCCAGGCTGGGATGGTTAGTTTTGAATGTAATCTTTTATGTTTGTAATATCTGTTTTTTTAGAATGTATGAGTGCTATTAATTAGTGTTTTAAAGCCTTTTGATTGTCATCCATAATTATAGCTAAGGTTTGTCTAATTTTGATTTATGATTCTCCCACTTTTGAGGTTTTAATGAAATGGTTCTTACCGTTTTCCTAAAAACGAATCCTCATATCTAAGATAACGGGCCACTCCTAGAAAACACAAGGTCCTCATATCAGGCCAGATGATAAGTGGCTTGTGTAACAAATATAAAATCCAGCACACCCAAGTTGGTGATTCATGAAACGAAACAAATGATTTTGGCACGCTTGAGGTTTCCAACACTTGTAATAAATCAAATGAATTCAGCACGTTAAGACTGCCAATTCATGAAATATTATAAATGAACACATGACACTATGGCTAACAGTTCTTAGTATGAAATAGATCGCACTCGGATCTATTGAAACATAAAAAGTCTAGCACGCTAAGGCTACTCACTCTCCAACTGAAATAGATTGTACAAGGATCTGATGACATACAATAAGTCCAAAACGATAAGCCTGCTGACTCTCGAACTGAAATAGACTACATCGGGATCTGTCGACACACGACAAATCCAAGATGATAAGGCTGTTAGCTCTCATAAAAAAATAGATCACGCATGGATCTATTGATACACAATGAATCCAACACGCTATAGTTGCTGACCCTTAGGACGAAACAAATCGCACCGGGATATGTTGACACTCAATGAATTCAACACGTGAAGACTGTTGACCCTCGTAACAAAATAGATTGCGCTTGGATCTGTTGACACACGAAAAATCAAGCACGCTAAGCTTGTTGACTCTCGTAACTCAACAAGTCACATCCAGGATCTATTAATACTGACAACGACTCAAAATTTCCTCGTATCCTGATTTGAGAACTCCACTAAACACAATACCAAAATGAAATAAACAACCCACTGACATGTATGTGTTTTCCTCTTTGATGCATGAATGCATGCTCGGTTCTGAGGCTGCGATTATGATGCATTTGTTAACCACGACTGGTAACAATGAATGCATGTTTATAAATTCAAAAATTCACAAATGTTTTTGGAAACTCATGATGTAAAATGCATGATTATCCTTAGGCTAAATGAATACAAGATTGAAAACATTTTTGGTGAATAAAGAGACGTTTTGTTTTCTTGTCCTAAAAGTTAGTGAAGATTTTGATCACATTGTCGCATGATTAACTTTGGACCGTATCGTCAACGTTATGAGATATGTGAATAGTGTTAGATTTTTTCAAAGGAGGTATAATTTTCTCAAAGGTTTTTTTATCTCGATACAAGAGGAATTGCTTTAGATTAAATTCTTAATGATATGCTCATGATTCATTTTTCAAAAATGGTTATCGAAAACTGAAGTTTGATACTTGTTGAAGATTCTGATTTTTCATGTCGTTCATCTTTTAGGATTAATATTTTCGGAATTTTATCTACTTTTGCATGTTCTATTTATAGATAAATCTTCAAAACTCTAATATCGAGCGAGCTTTTACTTTGGGTGTTTATTTGAATCGGTACGCATAACAAAACTCCTTAGTGGTAATTTCAAAACCTTAACCACTATGAGTATGATGATTTTTTCTTTTACTACTATGGTAGATCTGGTTGAATCGACACACCTAACTATATTGTCCAATAGTGATTTCAAACCATCAACCTTCAAATAAGTGATCGTATATTTGACAAATCAACATAGCTAGCGAGATTGCCCAAATATTATTTTCATAGTCTCAACTTTGTGATGAATACCTTGCTCGTTGATTTCCTTTTGTTCGATTTCTTAGCGTGTCAAATCAATCTCTGTATTTATCTTATTTTTTTAAGAAGTCAAACGATTTCCCTAATCTACTTAGTCTTGAGACTAATGTTTAAACATCAGTAAAACTTTGTGAATTCAAAAAAGTTTTTACAACGCACAAGAAGGAACCAAAATAGATAATCTTCTTATGAATTTTTTTAAGAGATATTCAAACTCACTTTGCATCTGAAACAGTCTTTAGTTTAGGATTTGGTCATAAAGCCTACTAGTTTCATGGTGTCCATGATATGTTTCGACGGAAGATATCTCGGTCTTCTTTTACATTATACGATGAGATTTTCGTAGATATGTATGAACTTATGACTGAACCTATATGGTAGGTTACTTACCTATCCTAACAAGAGAGGAATTAGGTCCACAAGTAGTTTCATTTTAGTTTTTTTTAAACCGAAAGCAATAGTTTGAAAATCCTAACATCGGCGTGATTTCAGATTGATAATGTAGACGAACGTTGTATGATCACCGACCATTAGACTTGACTCATGTAATGATGCAATGCAATCTCGATCATGTAAATGATGCATGCAATGCAAATTAATTTCTTCATTATTCCCTTTTAGAAAAATGTCCCTAGTATGAACTTGGATCTCGAACTTTCAATCCCTAAGAAAGAAGAAACGAATGAGACAAATTGAACATTTTGGTAGGTTACCTATGTATCCCTGTGAATATGGAATCAGGTCTAAATGTAGTTTAAATCAAAGAACGAAAACTACAATGACCTAAATGTATGCCTAGACATTCAGAGCCAAAGGATTTTAAAAGAATTCGAGACCTCCATCCTATAAAACTAATAACAAATAGTTCAAATGGAAAAAATTCTTTAGTTGTTTGTTACTATAATATTTGTTTGTTTGTTTCCAATCTTATACACTAGGGTCATTTTTTATCATCCTTTAATCAAAGATAGGTTTTGTCTAGCTTTGATTATGACCATTTCTCTAACTTTTAGGATTTTTAATTAAATGGAGCTAAATTATTTCCCAAAAAAATATTCCTTTAACATTCCAAGCTAAAGGATCTTCAGAGGGACATAACATAGGTTTCCATCTTGACAAAGACGTAGGAATGGATAATTTGCACAAACGAAATACCTTAACATCCTAAAGATAGAGAATTTTCCAAGATTTTGAAACTTTTATCCTACCGAGGACAAAGAAAAGGATAGTTCACACAAAAGGAAATACCTTAGCGTTCTAAGCTAGAGGGTTTCCAAAGAGACATGTTGAAAATATCCATCCTACTAAGGATGAGGAAACGAACAGTTTAGACGAAAAGAAATATCTTATTGTTCCAAGCTAGAAGATTTCCAAAGAAACATGTTAAGAATATCCATCCTAACAAAGACGTTGGAATAGATAATTTGAACAAACGAAATACCTTAGCACCCAAAATCTAGAGGATTTCCAAAGATTCTAAGATTTTCATCCTACCTAGGATGAAGAAACGAACATTTTAGAAGAAATGAATATCTTAGCATTCCAAGCTAGAGTATTTCTAAAGAGACATAATGATAATATCCATCCCGACAAAGACATCGAAATGGATTCTTTGAACAAATGAAATACCTTAGCACCCAAAAGCTAGAGGATTTCAAAAGATTCTGAGACTTCCATCCTACTGAGGACGAAGAAACAAACAGTTCAGACGAAATGAAATACCTTAACATTCCAAGCTAGAGGATTTCCAAAGTTTCTTTAAAGATTCTCATTCTACCCTAAGATACAGAAATGGACAATTTAGACAAAGGAATTTGTTGGGAATTTATATATTACCAATGATGCAAAAATAGACAATTCAGACCCAAGAGGTTTCTTTGGGGATTTGCATTCTACCATGGATGTTGAATTGAACAATTCAGACAAGAAGTTTCGCTAGGGATTTCCATTCTACCAAGGATGCATAAATGGACAATTCGGGTTACATTGGATATTTATATTCTATCAAGGATGCAAAAATAGAAAATTAAGACAAAGAGTTTTATTGGGAATTTCCATTCTACCAAGGATGTAGAAATGGATAATTCAAACAAAGGGTTTTATTGACTTCTAGCCTATCAAAGATGAAGGAACAAACGATTCAACACATGAGATTTTAAGACTTATATCCTATAAATGATGAAGGAACAGACAGTTCAACACAAGAGGTTTTGAGACTTTTGTCCTATCAAAGATGAAGGAACGGACAGTTCAACACAATAGATTTTGAGAGTTTTATCCTATCAAAGATGAAGGAACGAACAGTACAAACACAAGAGATTTTGAGACTTCTATCATATCAAAGATGAAGGAACGGACAATTCAAATACAAGAGGTTTTGAGACTTTTATCCTATCAAAGATGAAGGAATGAATAGTTCAACAAAAGAGATTTTAAGACTTTTATCTTATCAAAATGAACGAATGGACAGTTCAAACACAAGAGGCTTTGAGACTTATATCTTATCAAAGATGAAGGAACGGACAGTTTAAAAACAAGATTATTTTAGCATCCAAACTAGTGGATTTCGCAATAATTTTATTCTCTTAATTTTTAATAGGTCAAGAGTTTAAACACCACGAGGATACATTAACGTCTTTAGCTACAAACTGGAGTGTTAACACCTAAGAAGGTTTTGATCCATTTTTCGTAAAAATACCCCTTGTCTAGACTAGGGTTCTGATAAATGATCCGATGAAATTTGTCTTTAGTGCAAAGACTAAAAGACCAGATGTAATTTTTATAAAAATCTTCTAATGAAATAAGAGTTTTCTCTTTCCTAAAATCTATTGCATTTAAGAAAAGTCTACACCACCGAGTTGGGTGTCCGGACATGCTTCTCACCGGAACAAATCTAGCATGGGATATGGCCTCCGCTCATGGATCTGTTGGTGGATGCTTATGTCGTACTTCAGATGGAGCACACATTACATAAGCATTTTTCAACAAAATGGCCTTAGTGTAGACATGTCTCATACATATTTTATAGGAAGATATGCCTTTAGTGCAATTACTAAAGAATATGAACATCTACAACAATCCTAACGAGACTAGGATATTTGCCAAACTAGAAATATCCTAGCATGATTAAAAAAGATTATGCAAAGTCAAATTGCAATAGAGAAATATTATTTTGAAGAACAGATTCAAAAGCCTTCAAGTTTCACACTTAAGAATGTGATTCCTTAGAGGAAACGAGATCCTTGTCAATAAAGTTCGAAAGATCTTGACTTCTTCAATTTATGGGAGATCCTAGCATGACCAAAAATTTACAATTGATTTACCCTAATGGGAAAGGAGTTCTTGACACATGCATTTTTAAAGAGAAATTCTTGATAATATGAATTTAAGAAATCTACAGGATTGTGCATGAAAATGTGACTTCCTAAGAAATAAAAAATTTGAAACTTGGATTCAAGAGAAATATGAAACTATGTACATGACAATGTGAATTTTTATAAAAAAAAAGGAAGATTCTTGACAAACAGATTTAAAGATATCTTGTAACAATGCGCATGAAGATGCATTTTTCAAGAAAATTTTTTTTGACAAGTGGATTAAGAAACACTTGAGGAATGATGTGCATGAAGATTCAACTTTATGGAACAAAAAGGATTCTTGATGAGCGGGTTCAAGAACACTTGAGGATTCATACACATGAAGATGCGACTTTCTGGAAAAATAAAATTCTTGACAAACGGGTTTAAGAACTCTTGATGAATTTTGATTCCGGAAATTACTAGTTAAATTAGAAATTACTACTCTAGTCCTAGGGGTGGGAAAAATAACCGATATTATATGTATATCAAAAATAACGATTTTTAAGGTATACCGAAAAAGATGTAAGATATGGTACCGATAACGAAATTATTTGTATCGTAAAGGTAAGAGATTTTCAAAATTTTGATATATCGAGATATATCAAAATACCAAAATACCAAAATAGTATTTTAAATTAATATATATAATACTTATAAGGAAATAAATATATTTAATATTAATTTAATTATAAAAATATAATTTTAAGAAATCAAATCAAAATATAATTTTTATTCAATATATGTTATCTTAGACAATAAAATTAAAAAAAGATCCAACGAAACTTGTAATCTCTTGGAACGGTGTAAATGAATGAAACTAAGTACCAAATTCTTTCAATTATTGTCAAAAAATATGTTTGCAATCACATGTTCAACGGTTGTTAGTGAGTCTGTTTTAGCTTGGATAAAAGAAGAGTTGATATTTTTAGGAGCAATTTTAGTCTTCAAATGGTGGAGGCATTTGTGTGATTATTTGCGAATAGAAAATGAATTCAAATTAGGAAAAGATCCTACATGTGATAAATTTGAATTTTTCAATGAAAATTAACAATTAAAGAGTGAGAGATTTTTATAAATTAAGTCTAAATTAACTAACATTTATTATTATTATCTAACATCAATTATATTATCAATTTATAAAAAATAAATACACATACAAATGTGATTGAAGACAATTTTGAATCTCCCTCTTTCGTATCCACTTTAGTCTAATTTAAATGAACAAATTCCAAACTGACTTGGTTTTCTGTTCAACTTCTCAAACCAACCTACTTTATTTATTCATTCTCAAACAAACCTTATTTTTCTTTTAAACTAAGTTTTTAAAGTTTCATCCAATATTTTATAAATGATTCATTTATATATAATGACAAAAACATTACAAAAACACGATCATTTTAGAAACAATAATAACATAAGGCACAAATGTTTATCAACGAACGAACCTAACTTAAAATATAGTGTTAATAATTTTAGAGATGCTCAAAAACATTTGAGAAAGAAGAAAAACCAACGAGGTCAAAATCAGCGTATTTAAACTGAGATGGATAACTCACGAAAATCATACTTGGTGGGAGATGCGATCAAGAAGGTTATAGACGTAGCCGAATGATAATTGTAATCAATTTTATGAATTATTAAATTATTATATTGTTGTGGTTAAGATATTTTGAATTTGATAGTATTTTTTAATTGTTTATGAGAATGATAAAGTAAATACTTATTATACTATATTCTATATATAATAATTGAAATGTAAATATATATTAAATTTATAAAAATAATAATTTAAAACATATATCAAACTTTAAATAATTAAATTTATAAAAATTATAATTTAAAATATATATATAATCGATAAAATAAATTAAATATATATCAAAATATACATAATTAAATTTATAAAAAAAATATTAATTTAAATATTATAATAAAAATAATAATTTAAATATATATTTAATAAGGGTTTTACCATTTTGTATTCACCGTATCAATTAGGGTTTTATCACTCCTCTATTAATAATTCAATTGTTCTCTTATCTTTTCTTCGTTTTTAATTCTAGTTCTCTTGTTCATTTAATTTTAAAATATATACATAATTCTTGTTTAAGGTATATAATTGATATTTGAGTGACGTTCTTGAATATATGGTGAAAACATGTATCAACGGATAGTTTAATGATATTTGTAACCGCAGTCATGCGCAGGAATGAATAAAGTGTGGTGAGTTGTCAAAATAATTTTTCTCAAATTCTTTATGCCGAAGAATAGATTTATGAGATATAAATATTTTTTCGGGTTAACGATACGCTTGAAAAAGACTAGGTGCATCTTGCGACAACTCACATGAGGGAAAAAACACTATGATGTATTAGGAAACATATGTTAATGAAAACTCTCAACAAAGGATTTACGTGGAAAAAGATAAAATAACTATTGCGACGTGAGTTTGGGTCATATGCAAGGGACGATCCACAATATATACAAAAGAAAGTGCAGCCAAATATATCGGAGTTTATCGCGTAATAGTGTCAATAAATAACCGACTTGTTAAAATATGGAGGATCGCTGATTAAAACAAAAGATATAAACAAAACGGCGATAAAAAATAACAAGGCAAAAGTGAAAAAGCGATCATCAAAAATTGATATTCGAATACGAGTTATTGGAAGATGACGAGAAACATGTAGAAAATGTAGGACAATTGACACATTTCCCATTGACACATTCACAATCGACACATTCATCATTGACACATTCGTATCTAAACAAAAACGAAATCCCTTTTGATGACGATTGTTTTAAAGTGGAAGACGCGCCTTATGTCAACAAGTTTTGTTATGGAAAAAAGTGGAGACTCCACATACTCATGATACAAAACACGACAATCTCGGTTTCGATGATGAAATTTACGATAATGCAATTTGAAAACCACATAATGTAGAGTTTTGTAATTGTTCTTTTTGTTTACAATTGGGAAATCTTTTAAGACAGTTTGAAGGGTTTGAAGAACCACCAAATAGTCTATGGAAACAATTTGAGAAATTTATATGGTTCGAAGAACAACCAAATGCTTGGGAGTTTCAGCTAAACCTTCGTTTATTGTCTTCATGGGAGAATGAATCTTGGTTAGTATCTGAATTTCCAAAACTTGGGTTAGTTAGAAATAAGTCGACTTCTTTTACATGTGTTTTTTGTGATCGAATAAATGTTGGATGGGAGGGTAATGATACAAAAGATTGTGATAGTTAAGTTTCTTAACCCTAAATAATATGAAGAGAATAAATAATTATCAATATAGGAATAAATAATTATTAATATGGAAATAAATAATTATTGATAAGGAAGTATCCGAAAAGGTGAGATTGTTGGGGAAATTGATTATGATAGCTGGAAGAGCGTAAAAAATAAAAAGATCCTGATTTGCAGAAACACACAAAAAAACATTATTGGAGAAATCTTTCAAAATCAACTTCTTTCAATCTTCTTAATTTTAACTATCGTCTATCAATTCAATTGTTCTCTTTCTTAATTCTAGGTCTCTTGATCATGTAATTTCTAAATATATACCAAATTCTAGTTTAAGGTATATTAGAACACTTCTTCATAATTGTACATAAAATCTTAAGTTAGCTAGGCTCTTGAATATTAATGACATTTAAAGGCGTCTTGCTTCTGTGAAGGAGGGGATAAAGTTGTTTAAAACAAACCAATGTCAAAATCACTTCCATTGCTATTCACTAAGCAGGCAGACAATAAATGTCAAAATCAGTTATCTTATTACAATTTCTCTAATAACAACAATAATTATTTCTTTTCTTTTCCACTTCACAGACACATTGAACAAGATGGATCCCTTATTGATAAAAAAATCTCACTCGGACCAAACGGTTGCAAACGTACATATGTTTATGGACAAAAGCATATCATAGAGATAAACAATAAAGCTTGAAAATTGTCTCAAAAATCCACAGATTCTATCTCAGACACCCATGAAGGCGCTGCACTGGAGTTCCCAATACTCCTTGGCCTGCTGCAGTCTCTCCGCCTTTTCTGTATGAAGCCTTTCCTTCCAATAGTCCGGGCAACTGTTCAATTGGTAAGAATCAGAATCAATAAATCAAATCAAAGAATTCAATTATTATAATTTCCTACACTAGGCGCACCTTACACTCAACAGAATATTAAGCTCGTCCAAATGCACTGATCCTTCATAAACACCAGCCTGAAGTAATCATAATCAAATACCATTGTTCACCAATGATGCCAAAGAGGATAAATAAAATCAATCCATGTCCATTGATGGATGTTATGAAGGGAAGATAAAAACAAATTTCATTGATAAAACTAGGAAGAATAGGTATGCAACTTTAAAGTTTATTATCTTAAAAAGAATATCAGAAACCACTCTTCAAAGGTGGTTGTTGCAGCTTCCCAAACTTGACTAGCAACAACTATATAGTAGAGGAAGAAAGTTGAAAGCCCTCATGCTTTTTTCCTTCTATCCCATATCAAATTTTAGCATATCATTGTGTTTCAATTTTATCCATTTTACAAGCAATGGCCGGACCTTCAAGTCGGCAAACAGTACTACGAGATAGATACTTTAGAATCATATAAACTAACGACTTCCCACATTAGCTTTTTTTAAGGAAAAAATGTAAAAATAAGCTTTGTTTTCAATTTTGTTAACAAAAATAAATTATTTCATTTTGCTCAAGAACAAATAAAAGAGAGATCAAAGATTTTGAATAATATTGAATTGAAAGCACAAACAGATAGAATATTGGTGCACCAGTTCCTGAAAGAAAAAGTAACTTACTTCTCTGCAAAGAGGGCATTTTTCCTTATGGTCCGCAGCCTTCAGTCCATCAACAATGGTAACTGAAGCAGCCTTGCAAGAACACATATAGCAGAAGATATGACCACAGCTGAGAGCCACAGGATCAAACACAGTATCCTGTTTAAAGAACCAATCATACCCACAAATAATAATAATGATCAACAAAAGGGTTGTGGAGCCATATGAAATTGTTTCAACACTAGAAAACCACTTTCTTCATATACACACATGTATATCTCCTTAAGCTATTATATGTATATACAGAATATTTATGAGGTCGAATAATATTTTCAGGATAGGAAAAAGTTTGAAAAGCCATTTTAAAACTTGGTACTGTATTATTATATTTTATAATGTTGAACAACAAAACTGAAAATACAACAACCATTAAGATCTAAACATAATAAACTAGACATACGCAGATAAAATAAACTCACCAAACATATAGAACAAGTCAAGTCAATATCGAGCTTGATGGAATCCAACAGCTGGCAGGATAACGATGGTTTTTGGTCATTGAAAACAAGGGAACAACCTTCAAATAAGGAAGGAAACTTATTTGCCTTGGCCTTTCCCGCCCTTAAGTTAATGTGAAAGGCAATAAGTTCACATAGCCATGGAGATTGAAGGATCTCAATATGCAAGCTCTGGACATGAGACTTAAATGCTTGGCCTTGATTAGAAAAATGGATCTACACAAAAATATGCATCAACCCAAGAAGAAAATATTAAGCAATTTTAATTTCGGGTTAGTACCTTATCGTACTTCTTTAATATTTTTCTAATGGCCATGGCATTAATCATGGCGTATGTAACCAGTGCTTTTCCTTCTTGGACTAGGGTAATATGATTACCATGTGACTTGTCTTTGCACCAAATGAAGTACTTACGAAAGCCAGTAGCTAAATGTACTTCCATCAATTTCTGTGCTCGCTCATTGAAGCAACAGACTACATCAGACATTTCCTTCAGGAGGGAGGGGAAAAAGGTGCCATCACACACTGCAATTAAATGCGCAGATAGATCAATTGATAGATGTGAAATAAATAAACCAATTATCATTATATATTACTAGGGAACTTCAAACTATGGATGAAATCTGCACATATAAAAAGATAACTGGAAACCATTTCCATATTTCTCATATTCCAGTATAGGTACTTTAACAATTGTTAAATTGTGTATTTTGCAATTAAGACAGAATATTTGAGCTACGGGTTGTCACTGTTTTTGCGAGTTTTTATTTCTGAAAAAAACATATCGATTCACCGTCAAGGTAAACTAACATGAGACATGGAAAAGGAGTTTGATTGACTTCAATAGGTAGAATATACGTTGATTAATACATTCTTTACCATAGCTATTAAGTTGGCAGCTTGACCTTAAAAATGTTTAGTTCAGACAACAAACAAGCAAAAAAAAGAAATGGAATTACCAATTCCATCCATCATTGATTGGAAGGAAAACAAGCTCATAAGAAGAAATAGGGCATTGTCGGTCGCCCCCACCTAAACCCTTGAGACTGCTACAAGCATATAAACATAAAAGAAGCGAAAAGGAAATGAAGTAAACATGGAGAAATAAGAAATTTATAGAAAGCGATTAAGCCAATTGATCATGTCCAGATAGAAAAGATGAAGCTATAGAAAATAAGCATACAGAGACAGCGATAGAAAGAAAGACCTGGGCATTGATGAGGGCAAGAAGAGGTGGTCAATTCATTGTGGAAGAGGACAATCTCATCATTACGAGATTGATCAACACCTCTCCGACATTTGTTCAGAATCTTCTTGAGCTTCTTAAATCCAACTCCAGGAAGTTTCTTCAAGTGCTGTTCCTGCATGTACTCCTGGTACTTCTTGCAGAACTTCATCTTAATTCTTCTTCCTGTCTCACAAACAATTGGTCGATGCCCAAGAATATGTCGAATCCAATAACAGTTTCCTTGATCCTCCTATACACCCAATATCAATTGGTCGACGCTCAAGATTCAGCTTTCTTACAATCTCTCTCTCTCTCATATGATAAGCAAAGATCGCTCGGGTTAGTGATCAAACCAAGGCGACACTTTTACAGATGGAATAGGTCAAATTTTGAAATAATCGCTTACGTTCATAACCTTTCAATAGAGAATAGAGATGCGCATTTCCGGGCTAGCTAATCCACCCTATTAGATTTTAAAATTCGTATTTAATTTATGATTATTTTATATCCGCCCTTGAATTATCTCATCATTTGATACTAATCATATTTTATTTTTTAAATGAAACTAATAGGCTTATTTTTGTTTATTATTGTCCAGATAAGATTTATCCTTAAGCAAATTGAAGTCTGCAGAAAAATCAGAACTGGAGATAAAGGATAAATATACACTTTAAAAAGAGAGAAATACTGATTTGAAAACCAAATAAAGATAATTTGATCCAAAAAAATTTGTTTAATGATTTTTTAAAAAGAAAATACATTTTATGATATTCTTATATACATCTACTATTATCATTTTAGTTTCCTCTTTTAATTTGTTATACTAAAATTTTTAATCTCATAAATATACCACCATCATTTTTAAATTCATATTAGGAGAGATTCGAACTCATAATCTTATATATAAAATGTGAAACATTTGACAGTTTAAAATATATATATATATATATATATATATATATATTATCATTTGTTTTAAATACGTGGTTATAATATAAATTTTAAAATAATTAATATAAATTATAAAATGATTAATAAAAATATAAAATAAAATAATAATAATAATAATAATAAACCGTCAATAATAAATATAAAAAAATTTAAAAATAATATTAATAAAAATATAAGATTTAATATATAAAGAGAGAAATATATATATATATATATATATATATATAAAGAGATATAAAATACACAAATTAATTATGAGAGATATAAATTTATATATATATAAATAAGATGATCGAAAATAAAAATAAAAATTAATTAAAAAAATTAATATATAAATGAAGAATGAAAACATAAAAAAATAAATTAATTATTAAAAATATAAAATTAATTAATTATATATATATATATGATGAGAGAGAAAATAAAAATAAAAAATATTATATATATATATATATATATGAGAGAAATACATGTTGTTATTATATATATATATATATATATATATATATTATAATTTATATATATGATAAAAAAAATTAAAAATTATTAATTAGAAGGGAGAAAATATATAAATATATATATATATTATAAAATATAAAAATAAATTAAAAATAAATAATTTATAATTAATATGAAAAGAATTTAAATATATATATTAATAAAAATAAAAACATAGGAGTTATATATAAAGAGATAAATATATATTTATATAAAATTAATTATAAAATGTAATATATATTTGAAGAGAGATAAAATATATAAATTAGTTATGAGAGATAAAAATTTATATTATAAATAAGATGAGAGAAAAAAAAATTAATTAAGAAGGGAAATTAATATATAAATGAACAGTGATAACATAAAAAATTAAATTAAATATAAGAGAAAAAAAATTAGTTAGGAAGGAAAATTAATATAAAAATATTGAGTGATAATATAAAAAAATAAATTAATTATTAAAAATATAAAATTATGATGAAAGAAAAAATAAAATCAGAAATTAGTTAGGAAATATATTATATATAGGAGAGAGAATTGCATATTAAACAAATTAAAAGTAGTTGATTAAAAAAGAGAAAAAAATATACCGGGAATATACCGGGATCAAGCTGTTCCACTGCGAGCTGAAAAGGTTGGCGATATATACCGGGAATGGTACGAGTACCGGTTTAGCAAACTTTTTAAACACATTTTACCGGGCTTCACCGACGAAGAATGCTTCAAAAGAATGAAGGAGATTGAGGACGCAGTCATGAGCCTCACAAACGTGGAAACTATTCACGACGCTTTGGGCCGAACTGCCATCATAAGACCGCGAGCCCGGCTACATAAGCTAACCGTACGGATCCGGAAGATTAAGGAAAGGTACGAAGAGGGATCACCGGAGGATAACTTAACGCCCTTGGTGTTAGAAAGACTTGAGAAAGCGAGAGGAGAACTCAATGAAGAAATAGAGCGGCTGAAGGTGATGTGCAGACAACGCGAAATACCGCACTCTCCAGCTCCTCAGATCGACAAGGGTCAAATTCATGGTGCTTCACCTCCTCGGGGGAACCCGGTGATAAACAAAACCGATGAAAGGGCGGAGCCTCCTCTCACCGAGCAACTTCAACATGAACAACCGGGAGTCTCCGAACCGGGCATTACAAAAGAATGGGTCAAGAGCCTTCTCCAAGAATTTGTAGACTCAACGGTTCACCCACTAGAGGAGAAGATGAAGAGAACCGTGCACATGGCACTCCGGTTCGCCAAAAATACGAGGAATAAACTCGTAATGACAGATAACCGGTTCTCACAAATCGACGCTGACTACCGGGAAGAAGCGGTTTTGCGCGACAACCATCTTAAGCGAACTGAGGCCTTGGAGGAAGACAACTCAGGCATAAAGAATGACTTCGATCGGCTTAAAAGAGAGACCGAACAAAGATTAAGAGAGGTCACTGAGGATCTAGTCGGCACGACACTCAGCAGGGTCTCAGAACTAGAAAAGAAGAATGCGGGTCTTGAAGACTGCAACGACAAACTCGAGGCCGACCTCAAGGCGCTGACCGCACAAGTTGATGAATTACTCAAGGCCAAGATGAGTGCGGACAGAGCGGTTGTGGAGGCAAATGCCCGAGCGGCTCAGAAAGTCCAGGATGCGCTGGACGACGAAGCGAGAAGAGAGAAGGAGCCTCCGCAACTCACTGAAGAGGAAATAGCCGAGCGAGAACGAAGAACAAGGGCTAAATATCCGTGACTTGAAGAGTCCGTAGCCGTTCAGCAACGAGAAGATGCAGAGCGGCTAAATGCACAAAAACAAGGGCTCGAAGATTTCGCAACCGCTCACAAGAAGAAGAAAACGACGGCCCCTTCCTCTTCGATACCGGCAAAGCGGAAAAGAAAACCATCTAAGAAGGACCAAGTAGCCGGGCTGCTGAATGAGGTCACTGACACGGTTATTGAAAGTCAACCGGATTAGGCTACTCACAAAGAGAAGAAGATGAAGAGCACTTAGAGCGGCGGCCCACAAGACAACGAGTCTCCGAATCGGCCAGTCAACCGCAACCGGTTAAGAGAAAACGGAACAAGGATTTGATGGCCAGTTACGACTTCTCCGACTCAGACTAAGGACTCCCTTTCCTTTAACTATGTTTATCTTAGTGTTTATAACATTTTCCCCTTTTCGGTTATTTCTCTATATATATAAAGTTATTTTTGAAACCGGCCTATACTTGCATTTCTACATGGTTTTGATAATTTTAAATAAAATAATCAAAAAGGGAGAAATTGATAGGATAAAAGATAAGACTTTTCCAAAAATTTTCTCAAAAATTTTCCAAATTTTTCGAAAAATTCTCCCAAGTCAGTTTCAAAAATCCGGTCAAAGAAAGAACCGGCCTACGTTTGCAAACTTACATGGTTTTGATAACTTTAAATAAAATAATCAAAAAGGGAGAAATTGTTAGATAAAATTAGACCGGTTCACATAACCTAACTTAAATAAACCTTCCATGCAGGAACAAGGAACCGGACCGATCAAACAAATAAACCGGTTAAGAAAACTAGCCGGTCAAGTCACTAAACCGACCAGGAACACTTGGAACATCACCGCACAAAGAAAGGATCGGCCAAAGCTTAAAACCGGAAACATCAGACAGTCGATCAGCCACAAGGCAGAGGAATAACCGGAAGATATCCGGTTAAACCACTCACACCGGAAGCCATCCGGTTAAGTCGAATGACCGACCAGTACAAGAAGACAATTCAGGTACCTGTTGAGAATGATACCAAAGGAACAGACTGAACACTTGCATATCCATACAAGTCTGAGGAAAGTCTGCAGGCTGCAGAAGACAGTCCTACAGGATCTTTCCACTTCGGGATAAGTCAGAAAGAAGATCTTCCAAGTACAGACAACTGTTTAACAGACAGTCACCACATTGAGTAAAAGACAAACCTAGCAGGTTTGTCTTACACACCGGAAGAACAGACTGCCAAGTCTGTGAGATTGACCGTCAGGTCTGAAAAGATGACCGCAGGGTCTGAATCACTGAATCACTGAACCTCTGAACCTCTGCTCATCCAATCAGATTCAAGGAAGTGAAATATGACTGTTGGCATATTTCATCTATAAAAGGGGCAGTTGAAGAAGAGTAAATGCGGGATAACAAGAGATTCTAAGAGCATTTAATTTATAAGTGAAAAACAGTGTGTTCTATCTCTAAAGAAAGCCTAAGTGCTAAAGTTGAAGTGTGTGTTTTACAATTTCAGTGTAAATTGTAAGAGTGTTATCGAGCAGGAAATAAGTCTCGATCGGATTGTACTTGTATTCCTTAGTGAATATCCCTCTCGCGGTTTCGAGAGGAAGGGGTGACGTAGGAGCTTTATCTCCGAACATCCATAAAATCTGTCTTGTTACTTACTTTCTGCCGGTTCCATTTTCTAACCGACTGACACCGCTCTAACCTATTTGACTCGATTCAAACCGGACCGTCAGGTTATAAATACCGACCCATCAATTTTTCGAACCTTCATCATCCGAAACCGGTTCTGCCTATCATACAAGTGTGCTGCTTCAACCTGAAAACAAACATCTTTCGCGCTTGAACCTAGTTCAAGGGTTTGTGACAGTTTGTGTAGTATTGAAACCCCAGTATTAATCTCTAACCGGATTAACCACCACCCTTTGAGTGAGACGAGCTAACCGGCCCAACCCCGGTCCTCCAGCCTCGACCTAGATCCTAACAATATTTATTATGTATATTATAAATATTTATATATATAATAAATAAATATTTAATATTAAATATAAAAATAAATAAAGATTTAATATTAAAATGATTAATAAGTTTATATAAAATTAATGAAGAAAAAATATATATATATGAAAGATAAAATAATAAAAATATTAAGAAATTAGTAATTATTGAAGAAGAGATAAATTAGTAATTATTATGAAAGAGAATTTAAAAATTATTATTATTATTATTATGTATATTATACATAAAAAAAATATTTATTTATTAATAAGATAATATATATTTTATATAATTTGTGTTAAAAAAATATATTTATATAAAATTAATGAAAAAAAAGAATATATTTATAGGAGAGATAAAATAAAATAAAATTAAAAAAATAAATTAATAATTATTATAGGAAATATAAATTATTAACTATGTATATGTAATTATGATAGGAGAGAGAAACTCATCTAAAATATATAAATAAATTAGGAAAGAGAAATTACATGATTTATAGATGATTGTGGAAATAGCGTGTTCTACACCTCCAACATTTTAAATTAAGCGTCAATATATATAGATTAGAAGAAAAAGTATGACATAAAAAAATATGTTAGGTTGTATTTTATTTTATTTTTTTTAAATGAACATTCAAATTATATCTGTCTCTTTTTTTTATAAATAATATTTGATGTACGATGTTATTTATTCAATTTAATTATTTGGTCTCTTTAATATAGATATTTCAAATAAAACAATCTATAAAGATATAATATATATAATAATTTTTAATTTTTAAAGTGTCTGAATTGTCGGATTGAGAGCTGTGATTAATTTGGATATATATGTGAGAGTAATTGAGTATTTGAGTCAGATTGTGGGTTGACCCGCCCATAAACTTAAAACGGTAATAAAATTAAAAATATTGCAGGTATGTTTTAAAACTTGCAATCGAACAAAACAAGTACAATCATTTAACCAACTAGGCTAATAAGACTTTATATTTTAAATTTAACACCGAATTTGATGAACGCGGGACGTTTTAACAATATAAGTTACATTTTTTAACTAACTAATATATATATATATATAATGATGCTTAATTTTCAAAGTGTTCGGATTGTTGGGTCGAGAACTGTGGGTAATTTAGAAATATATGTGAGAGTAAATGAGTATTTGGGTCGGATTTTGGGTTGACCCGTCCATAAACTTAAAACGGTAATAAAATTAAAAATTTTATAGGTATGTTTCGAACTTACAACATAACAAAACAAGTACAACCATTTAACCTACTAGGATAATGATACTTTATATTTTAAATTCAACACCAAATTTGATGAACACGAGACGTTTTAAATAAGTTTAATTTTTTAATTAACTAATATATATATATATAATGCTTAATTTTCAAAGTGTCTGGATTGCCGGGTCGAAAGTTGTGGTTAATTTGGATATATATGTGAGAGTAAATGGATATTTGGGTTGACCCGCCCATAAACGGTAATAAAATTAAAAATGATAAATGTATGTTTCAAACTTGCAATCTAACAAAAACAAGTACAACCTTTAACCAATTAGGCTAATAAGACTTTATATTTTAAATTCAACACCAAATTTGATGAATGCAGAACGTTTTAACAATATAAGTTTAATTTCTTAACTAACTAATATATATATATATAATGATGTTTAATTTTCAAAATGTCCGGTTTGCCGAATCGAGAGCTGTGATTAATTTGGATATATATATGTGAGAGTAATGGATATTTGGGTTGACCCGCCCATAAACTTAAAACGGTAATACAATTAAAAATGATACATGTATGTTTCGAACTTACAACCTAACATAACAAGTATAACTTATTAACCAATTAGACTAATAAGACTTTATATTTTAAGTTCAACCCCAAATTTGATGAACGCGGGACGTTTTAACAATATAAGTTTAATTTTTTAACTAACTAATTTATATATATATATAATGATGCTTAATTTTCAAAGTGTTCGGATTGCCGGGTCGAGAGATGTGATTAATTTGGATATATATGTGAGAGTAAATGGATATTTTGGTTGACCCGCCCATAAACTTAAGACGGTAATAAAATTTAAAATGCTATAGGTATGTTTCGAAATTGCAACCTAACAAAACAAGTACAACTTTTTAACCAACTAGGCTAATAAGACTTTATATTTTAAATTTAACACCAAATTTGATGAACACGGGACGTTTTAACAATTGCGGGTCAAGTGTTGAGTTAATTTAAATATATATGTAAGAGTAAATGTATATTTGGTTCGGATTTTGGGTTGACCCGCCCATAAATTTAAAATAGTAATAAAAAATGATGCATGTATGTTTTGAACTTGTAACATAACAAAACAAATACAATCTTTTAACCATCTAGACTAATAAGACTTTATTCAATACCATATTTGATGAACGTAAGACGTTTTAACAATATAAGTTCAAGTTTTTAACTAATATATATATAGTGACACTTAATTTTCAAAGTGTCTGGATTGTCGGGTCGAGAGTTGTGGTTAATTTGAATATATATGTGAAAATAAATTAAAAATATTATCATATTTTAACCGTAATTTTTTTCTCGTTTTTATATCTTTACTTGTGTAAATGCATGGGCTACTTGATAGTTATATTAAAAGAAATAAAATAATCTTTTTTTAATAAATAAATAAAATTGTATTATATAATAGATAGTGTTAGGATCTAGGTCGCCGCTGGTGGACCGGGGGTTGGACCGGTTAGCGGTTCTCACTCGTAGGGTGGTGATTAATCCTGTTAGAGATTAACACCGGGGTTTCAATACTACACAACCTGTCACAAACCCTTGAACTAGGTTCAAGCGCGGAAGAGGTTTGCTTTCAAGTTGAAGCGGTACACGTGTATGATAGGCGGAGTCGGTTTCGGATGATGAAGATTTGAAGGATGGTGGGTCGGTTTCGGCAATCTGGATACTTGGTATGGTCAGTATGGAGTTGGTTTATGTAGATTCGGTCCTGAGCGGTATTGTTAGATTAGTCGGTTATGTAAGGAAACCAGCAGAAAGTAAATGACAAGACAGATTTTATGGATGTTCGGAGATAAAAACTCCTACGTCACCCCTTCCTCTCGAAACCGCGAGAAGGATATTCACTAAGGAATACAAATACAATCCGATCGAGACTTATTTCCTGCTCGATAACACTCTTACAATTTACACCGAAATTGTAATCATACTTAAGCTCTCAATCTTGTAGAGAGATAAACACACTTAATTTATCTTGTCTTGTGTCCACAATTTACACCTCTTCAGCTGCTCCTTTTATAGGTGAAATATGCCAACGGTCATATTTCACTTCCTTGAATCTGATTGGCTGGTCAGCGGTGCAGTGATTCAGTGTCTCAGACCTGCGGTCTTCTCCTCAGACCTGACGGTCAATCTCAGACCTGGTATCCTGTTTCAGACCTGCCGGTCGTCTCAGACCTGGTATCCTGTTTCAGACCTGCCGGTCTGTAAGGCAAACCTGCTGGGTTTGTCTTTTACTCAATGTAGGCACTGTCTGCTTGGACAGTTGTCTGTACTTTGAAGATTTCCTTTCTGGCTTATCCCGAAGTAGAAGGATCCGGTAGTACTGTTTTCTGCAGCCTACAGTCTTTCCTCAGACTTGCATGGATATGGAAGTATTCAGTCTGTTCCTTTGGTATCATTCTCAACAGATACCCAAAGTGTCTTCTTGTACTAGTCGGCCTCTTGACTTGGCCGAATGTCTTTTGGTAGTGAAGTAACCGGACTTCTTCCGGTTATGATTGCCTTGTGGATTGATCGGCTGTTTGATGGTTCCGGTTTTAAGCTTTGGCCGATCCTTTCTCTGTGCGGTCACGTACCGAATACTCTTGATCGGTTTGATAGCTTGACCGGTTAGGTTTTCTTCAGTCGGTTCTCTTGTTCATCCGGTCCGGTTCCTTGTTCCTGATGATTCCGGTTTTGAGCTTTGGCCGATCCTTTCTCTGTGCGGTCACGTACCGAATACTCTTGATCGGTTTGATAGCTTGACCGGTTAGGTTTTCTTCAGTCGGTTCTCTTGTTCATCCGGTCCGGTTCCTTGTTCCTGATGATTCCGGTTTTGAGCTTTGGCCGATCCTTTCTCTGTGCGGTCACGTACCGAATACTCTTGATCGGTTTGGTAGCTTGACCGGTTAGGTTTCTTTAGCCGGTTCCGGATGACTTTAGGTTTTTCATAGCTTCTTCTGGCCGGTTTGATATTCAATCGGCGACCTATAGGTAAATTTCGGATTTTGCTCAGCTTCCCTGAAATAGCAAAACTTTAAATATTATTTGCTGTCGATGAGATTTGATCCCTGGTCACATGTGTGACAGGCATGGGTGTTTACCACTACGCTACAACACCTTCTTGTTATATTTAAACCAATTAATATACTTGATATGACTTAACGGTTCATTTTCTAACAATTTCTCCCTTTTTGATTATTTTATTTAAAATTATCAAAATCATGTAAGTTTGCAACCGTAGGCCGGTTGTTTTTGTTTGTCCGGTTTTTTGAAAAAGACTTAGAGAATTTTTCAAAAAATTTTGGGAGAAAATTTTGAGAAAGGTTTTGGAAGAGTCTTTATCTTTTATCTAACAATTTCTCCCTTTTTGATTATTTAGAATAAATATTCAAAACCATGCAAGAAGTAAGAAGTAGGCCGGTTTAAAAATCTTATGTTTGTTTGGCCGGTTTAATCTAATAATTCTAAAATATTTCTAAGGGAAGAAAACTTAGACTCGAGAAGTGGCTTTGTGAGGATGTTAGCCACTTCATGCTTGTTCCCTTCATGTGATGTGTCTGTCAGCAGCCGGCTGTCCGAATGCAATGTTGTCTTTTCCAAGCCTTTGTCTTGATTTACCTACATTCATAGACAATAGAAAATCTGGTTCCCATTTTTTCTGTTCCTCATTTGCCATGAGGCACGTGAGCTCATCATCGCTGTCACTGCGAGCCCACAAACTTCCACCATCGTCGGCTATTAGTGCTTTCGGTACCTCACTTCCTTCACCGGTTTGTTGATAGTTATTTCGGTTATTTTGATTGTCCGGTTTCCGGTCATCTCTCCTCGGTTTTCTGCATTCCCACTTGTTTTCCTTAGTTCTTTCATTTCCCTCGAAGATCTGGATAACTGTGTTCCATGTCTCCTTCGCGGTTTTGCAATCTCTGATCTTGCAATATGTGTTTCTGTCTACGCTGTTGGAGATCCGGTTTCTTGCATGGTTGTCCAGATTGTTCCTTCTCCTATCATCAGCTGTCCATTCTTTTCTGTCTTTATCAATGACTATCGGTCCTTCGGTTAGAATGGATTCCATTTCATCATCCAAGGTGACTAGATGTAGATGCATGCGTGCCTTCCAGTTGGCAAAGTCATCACCTTCTAGCATTGGAGGCCTATCCTGATACATGTTTGCTTGAGTATTGAAACTAACTGCTCTGATACCAATTGTTAGGATCTAGGTCGCCGCTGGTGGACCGGGGGTTGGACCGGTTAGCGGTTCTCACTCGTAGGGTGGTGATTAATCCTGTTAGAGATTAACACCGGGGTTTCAATACTACACAACCTGTCACAAACCCTTGAACTAGGTTCAAGCGCGGAAGAGGTTTGCTTTCAAGTTGAAGCGGTACACGTGTATGATAGGCGGAGTCGGTTTCGGATGATGAAGATTTGAAGGATGGTGGGTCGGTTTCGGCAATCTGGATACTTGGTATGGTCAGTATGGAGTTGGTTTATGTAGATTCGGTCCTGAGCGGTATTGTTAGATTAGTCGGTTATGTAAGGAAACCAGCAGAAAGTAAATGACAAGACAGATTTTATGGATGTTCGGAGATAAAAACTCCTACGTCACCCTTTCCTCTCGAAACCGCGAGAAGGATATTCACTAAGGAATACAAATACAATCCGATCGAGACTTATTTCCTGCTCGATAACACTCTTACAATTTACACCGAAATTGTAATCATACTTAAGCTCTCAATCTTGTAGAGAGATAAACACACTTAATTTATCTTGTCTTGTGTCCACAATTTACACCTCTTCAGCTGCTCCTTTTATAGGTGAAATATGCCAACGGTCATATTTCACTTCCTTGAATCTGATTGGCTGGTCAGCGGTGCAGTGATTCAGTGTCTCAGACCTGCGGTCTTCTCCTCAGACCTGACGGTCAATCTCAGACCTGGTATCCTGTTTCAGACCTGCCGGTCGTCTCAGACCTGGTATCCTGTTTCAGACCTGCCGGTCTGTAAGGCAAACCTGCTGGGTTTGTCTTTTACTCAATGTAGGCACTGTCTGCTTGGACAGTTGTCTGTACTTTGAAGATTTCCTTTCTGGCTTATCCCGAAGTAGAAGGATCCGGTAGTACTGTTTTCTGCAGCCTACAGTCTTTCCTCAGACTTGCATGGATATGGAAGTATTCAGTCTGTTCCTTTGGTATCATTCTCAACAGATACCCAAAGTGTCTTCTTGTACTAGTCGGCCTCTTGACTTGGCCGAATGTCTTTTGGTAGTGAAGTAACCGGACTTCTTCCGGTTATGATTGCCTTGTGGATTGATCGGCTGTTTGATGGTTCCGGTTTTAAGCTTTGGCCGATCCTTTCTCTGTGCGGTCACGTACCGAATACTCTTGATCGGTTTGATAGCTTGACCGGTTAGGTTTTCTTCAGTCGGTTCTCTTGTTCATCCGGTCCGGTTCCTTGTTCCTGATGATTCCGGTTTTGAGCTTTGGCCGATCCTTTCTCTGTGCGGTCACGTACCGAATACTCTTGATCGGTTTGATAGCTTGACCGGTTAGGTTTTCTTCAGTCGGTTCTCTTGTTCATCCGGTCCGGTTCCTTGTTCCTGATGATTCCGGTTTTGAGCTTTGGCCGATCCTTTCTCTGTGCGGTCACGTACCGAATACTCTTGATCGGTTTGGTAGCTTGACCGGTTAGGTTTCTTTAGCCGGTTCCGGATGACTTTAGGTTTTTCATAGCTTCTTCTGGCCGGTTTGATATTCAATCGGCGACCTATAGGTAAATTTCGGATTTTGCTCAGCTTCCCTGAAATAGCAAAACTTTAAATATTATTTGCTGTCGATGAGATTTGATCCCTGGTCACATGTGTGACAGGCATGGGTGTTTACCACTACGCTACAACACCTTCTTGTTATATTTAAACCAATTAATATACTTGATATGACTTAACGGTTCATTTTCTAACAGATAGTGAAAGATGAAGTTCTTTTTTTACTTTTATAACATCATAATAAATAACCTAACATATTCTGCTACTCATTCTGGTGTTTTCCTGTTCTCGCGAAAATAACATTTATTGGGTGACGTCAAAGGTTCTTTGTGATTTTTGAAATAATGCTAATACAACCTTGGATCCCTTGAAAGATGTAGCGATTTATTTTATTAACATTTGCAATTTTTGTTAGAAATCGCCTATCGAATTTTTGTCTTCATTTAACATTCATTGCAAATTTACCCACCCAGGGGCGAAGCCAGGATTTGAAAATTACCCGGGCTAATTTTTGATTAAAAAATCTATCCGGGCTAGTTTTATAGTTTACTGTCACCAATGCCTTTTAGCGACGAAAAATAACCTTTCAGCGACGGAAAATAACCAATAACGACGGTAATTTACCGTCGTTATTGGTAAAATACATAAGACTCCCCGGGCTACAGCCCGGGCCAGCTTGCACTTGGCTCCGCCCCTGTACCCACCTCAAAATTAATCACTTTTGACTCTCTCTCTCTCTGCTGGCTTCCATTCGAATATTTTCCAAATTTCAGAATTAGATCTAGTTACTTCATGGTTTTCGCAAGGGCGATGGTGGCTCATTCCTCTTTTCTCAAGAAAACTAGTAACCAGGTCGTCGACGTTATCGGTGTCTTAATGTTATTTCTAATGCTATTTTGTTTCATATATTAGTCTTCATATTCTTATCAGGATATTATGAATCTATGATTCTTCCTGTGGGAGTTAAAAAATTAGAGGAGGTTATGCAAATGGGAGAAGGAAAAATACTTTGTGTTTTTCGAAGGCGGGTTGTCCTATTCATTCATCTTTTCTATCTGTTGGAATTTGACTATCCCTCCACTCCACGGGCTATTTTAGAAAGAAAAAACTTGTGAAAATTTGGTAAAGTTTGTTTATTTATGGTGTCATGGTGAAGTCATCTGTGTTGTTTTACTTTAAAACACTTCTATAATCATCATTGTCAAAAGATGAAAAATGTTCAAAATCACCATTGAAGCTTTTACTTAGGGGTGTATTTGATGATGTTTGTGAATTGATTACTAATTTGGCAGAATTGAACTTGAAGTACTGGTTCCTTGTATCAATATCTTATTATGAAAGTATTCATAGTTTCATGCATACTAAATTATCATATTATTTATAGGGAAGAATGCCAATTTTACACACCAATTGGTAAGAAAATGTCAAATTTACTTATTAAGTATCAAAATTTTATTTATATGTATGAACTTGTCAAAAAGTGTCAAATATATTTAAAATAACAGAAATGTTAAACTGCGGTTAAAATGTTTGCCACATGTAATATCCACATATTTTTTATTTTTTAAATTGATATTAATTTAATTATTTTTTATTCAAACAAAACATTAAAATCTTTTTCTTATTTATTTTCTCTCTCTCTTCACCCTCACAACTTACCATTTTCTTTAAATGTTTCTCTCCATTTTTCAATCTATGAGTAATTTTATTAATAATAATAATATTTAATTGATTAATTATAAAAATTGTTCTAAAAAGTAACAAATTATTAAAACTTCGTCACAACGCTGACAATTTAGGATTCGGCCAACAAAGACTTCACCACAACATTGACAATTTATGATTCGATGAATGAATGTTTCAACCAATGACGATGATAGTGTAAGGTTTAACTGAGAAAGACTTGGATTTGGGGGTTTCGTCTGGGAGCTGATAAAGTTTAACAGGGTGAGAATTATGAAAACTAAAATTAAAACAAGTCGGTTAAGG
>NC_061862.1:118928919-119053868 GCF_907164915.1 Impatiens glandulifera | reverse complement strand
TAACACACACACTTAGATCACTATTGAACAGAACACTTTCTGTTCAATTACAAGAAGTTGAAGAATATCACTCAGCTAATGGTGTTTTGATTCTAGCTCTCTCTCTCTCGATTCACACACAGTACAATCAGAAAGAAGCTTCAAGAATGTAAGTTCAGTAAGCAAGATGATTGAGTAGTCTCTCTCTGCAAAATCAGAATGCTTGTTCGTTCGGAAATTAGCTAGGTCACTTCTGCTTCGTCTGTTGCTCTAAGGATTGGTTAAATATTGATCAAGAGCTAACGGTCGAATCTTAAAGAATGATACGTGGCGCTCTTCCATTGGAAAGCCTCCATTGTACACAGCAGACTCTGAGCACAAGGATCGTGGCCGTACCGAACTGGTAGTGCACCGAATATTCCATCAGGGATGTACCTGCAAAACGTGTAATGTGAGGAAAATTCTCTTCGTGGCATTTCTTAATTGGATGCATATAGTTGTTGTACTAATCTTCACAGGAAAGTGGAGCAGAAATAGGGTACAGCTATAGCACGTGGATAGGAGAAATGCTAGATTCAAGCGTACTTCTTGAACAGAGCATTAGACGTATTTCAGTTAGGCGGATCAGTCTAATGAAATAAGTCAACTCCTTCTGATGAAAAACGTCTATTAGACCGCCTGGTCTAATATAATTAGACTCGCGTCTAATACCAATAAACATTAGACTGGTACGTCTAACTCCACTGAGTTAGACTACCACGTCTAATTTCGGTTCTACCTCAGACTTATCTGAAGGAGTTAGACCCACGTCTAACTTTTAATTAATTAGACAACCCGTCTAATTATTTCATAACCATTAGACCGGTACGTCTAACTCCACTGAGTTAGACTACCACGTTTTCTACCTCAGACTTATCTGAAGGAGTTAGACTCATGTCTAACTTTCAATTAATTAGACAACCCGTCTAATTATTTCATAACCATTAGACCGGTACGTCTAACTCCACTGAGTTAGACTACCACGTCTAATTCCGGTTCTACCTCAGACTTATCTGAAGGAGTTAGACTCACGTCTAACTTTCAATTAATTAGACAACCCGTCTAATTATTTCATAACCATTAGACCGGTACGTCTAACTCCACTGAGTTAGAGTACCACGTCTAATTCCGGTTCTACCTCAGACTTGTCTGAAGGAGTTAGACCCACGTCTAACTTTCAATTAATTAGACAACCCGTCTAATTATTTCATAACCATTAGACCGGTACGTCTAACTCCACTGAGTTAGACTACCACGTCTAATTCCGTGTATTCATTAGAGTACCCGTTTAATTCTTTACATCTATTAGACTTACACGTCTAACTCCGATGAGTCAGACTGTACGTCTAATTCTATTAGACTCACCTCTAATTCCGTGTATTCATTAGACTACCCGTCTAATTCTTTACACGTCTATTAGACTTACACGTCTAACTCCGATGAGTTAGACTACACGTCTAATTCTGTGTATTCATTAGACTACCCGTCTAATTCTTTACACGTCTATTAGACTTACACGTCTAACTCCGATGAGTTAGACTATACGTCTAATTCTATTAGACTCACGTCTAATTCCTTGTATTCATTAGACTACCCGTCTAATTCTTTACACGTCTATTAGACTTACACGTCTAACTCCGATGAGTTAGACAGTACGTCTAATTCTATTAGACTCACGTCTAATTCATGTGTCTATTAGATTGCTCCGTTTAACTCCGTTGAGTTAGACTAAGCGTCTAATTCTTTTAGACTTACGTCTAATTTAATGCGAATGGAGATCAAAATCGGTCTAATGACCCTCATTAGATCCAAGTCTAATAACATGTTGTCTTAATACACCTTTATCAAAACACATAAATTATTTCATCATCAAAATATCAGTGGGTAAATTATTTCAACACTTAGTCAAAATAATTTGACCCAACAATTTCTCACTTTTTGATGAAGAAATTGCAAACCTGCATACATATGATAAGACATGCATTCATCCAATAAATAAACAAATACACAGCATGCAAGAAATCATTCAAAAACATTCATGTTAATCACATATAAGTGTTTTCAGAAGAAACACTCAAAACGTTGTTCAATGTAACCATGATAAGTTTACCAAAAACATAATGAAAACGTTCAAGATAAATACAAAAAGACATTTAATCATTAGTCTTCTTCTTCTTCTTCCTGGTCATAACTTCTGGACAGAATAGACTTCAACCTAAGATGTCTCTAAGACTGCAGTTAGAAGGGAGTTGGAGTCTTCACTTTTTCGTTTCTTAGACTTGAGCGTTTCCACTCTTTGAATATAATCTACCACTTTCTGGTAGTTCAGGATCTTAGAAGGGAGGGGGAAACTCTTACCAGGTTCGTTCAGACGATGACAGAGAAAGGAACTGAGAGGACCGTCAAAGCCGAAGATCTTCTTTCTAGCTATAACCATTCTGACAAGATTTCCGAAGAGGAAGCTTGTCCAGTTCACTAGAACACCCCTGGTGATAGCCACCATTATCTGAAAGACCTTCGTACAATACTTGTAGGAGGTTTCCTTAGACAGGAGGGATTTAGAGATGATATCACTTAGAAGAGCATATTCAACCTTCAGAAGGTTTTTCTTCCCATTAAAGTTTACGAAAGGGAGATCGGAAAAGACTTTTATCATCGAAATCATGAGATTGGGGTGAATGGTGGAGAAATCATCAATACCTTCTGTTGGGAGATGGAAAAACTCACCAAAAGATTCTTCTGTGAGCCATACCATCTGGCCCATTACAGCACCAGCGATAACATTATCTTGATAGAAGCTAGCAGTTTGGAAGAAATCTTCTCAGCCCAGAAGCTTTTAACGATTCGAACATCCTTTGCATGCCTGGAGATTCAAGAGTGGAAACAGATTGAAAGTCCACCTGAATCGATTTTGGTCGGAAGGGCAGCATTTTGATTTGATGAATGAGGGATAGAGAGATTCAAAGGGTTCGATTTCTAAAGAGAGAAAGAGAGATTTCAAGGATCTTCTAACCTTTTAGAGAGAATGAACCTATTAATACCGGGGTTTTAATCATGAAGAAGAAAGCTAATGATTACTTCTACCGTCAAGAATTTCAAAAGACAGTTCCCAATACACAACATTTAATGTTAGCATGAAATAAAATATCTAATACTAAATGTACAAGCAAAAGATGTCAGAAATATTAGTTATTTCTTGTATATTGAGAGACACGTGTCTTCAATTCTTTTGAGGAATGACTGTTTTATTTTTCGGCGGGAAAGATAACTTAGACAAACATTATTAAAAGGACAGTTGTCCTAAATGCTAGAAGATAAAGAGTCTAATTACACCAGTAGTTAGACGTTTTTATTCTTCTTTTCACATTTTCAACTTCTTTTTGAAAATCAGTCTATTAGACGTGTGCGTCTAATTATGCTATAACAGCACGTGATACACGTGTGTCTGATTAGATGTGAGCATCCTCTTGCTCATGACGTAAAAACGTCTAACGTCTATTAGACGTGTCCGTCTAATAGATGCATCCGTCTAATCAAGTAGGTTAAAATAACCAAGACAATAATTTCAAATAAAGATGAAAACGCTAAGAGAGATGTTCGTCTAAGTATCTGTGTTTTTCAAACTCTGAACCCATAGGACGAATTAGAACCTCCGTCTTTCATATCTGTTCAGTTTCGTTTTGAACAATACGTTCCCCCTCAATTTATGCACATAATTACGTCAATCAAGATCAACAAGACCTAGCATGTTTCTAAAATGAGAAAACTTAGCTTTCGGAAGAGGTTTCGTGAAGATGTCTGCAGTTTGTTGATCTTTAGGAACATGTTCAAGACGGATTTGCTTCTGATTGACGTGTTCTCGGATGAAATGATGCCTGATTTCAATATGCTTTGTCCGAGAATGCAGAACAGGATTATAGGATATTGTGATAGCACTAGTGTTGTCGCAGAAAATGGAGATTCATCAGCCTCAATCCCATAGTCTCTAAGCTGTTGTTGGATCCACAAAACTTGAGAGCAACAACTACCAGCTGCAAGATACTCTGCTTCTGCTGTTAAAGTAGCAACTGATGTCTGTTTCTTGTTGAACCATGTGATTAGACGATCTCCAAGGAACTGGAAAGTTCCACTTGTGCTTTTTCTATCAATTTTGCATCCAACATAATCTGCATCTGAGAAACTAATTAAATTGAAACTGGAATCCTTCGGATACCACAGTCCCACATTTTGAGTTCCTTTCAAATATTTAAGAATACGTTTAGCAGCAATGAAATGAGAGAGTTTAGGATCAGCCTGAAATCTCCCACAGACACCAACAGCAAATTGAATATTTGGCCTGCTGGCAGTTACATATAGTAAGGAACCGGTGAGTCATCTATATGCTGTAACATCTATATTTTGGCCACCTTCATCTTTGTCCAATTTGACTGAGGAGCTCATAGGAGTAGCTGCTGCAGAACAGTTCTCCAAACCAAAATTCTTTAGCAATTCTTTGGTGTATTTGGCTTGGTTGATGAGGGTTCCGTTTTCCAGCTGACGGATCTGAAGCCCAAGGAAGAATGTAAGTTCTCCCATCATGCTCATTTCAAACCTATCCTGCATCAGCTTGGCAAATTTCTCACATAGTTTGGGGTTAGTTGACCCAAAGATAATGTCATCAACATATATTTGAACAAGTAATATATGAGAGTCCTTAGCAAATCCGAACAGGGTTTTATCCACTGTTTCAACAACAAAATCGTGATCAAACAAGAAATTAGGTAGAGTGTCATACCAAGCTCTAAGAGCTTGTTTTAGACCATACAATGCTTTATAAAGTCTATAAACATGATCAGGTAAAACATGATCTACGAAGCCAGGGGCTGCTCAACATATACTTCCTCACTTAATTTTCCATTTAAAAATGCACTTTTTACATCCATTTGAAAAACTTTGAAATTCTTAAATGATGCATATGCTAGGAAGATTATGATTGCCTCTAGTCTTGCAACCGGTGCAAAAGACTCATCAAAATCAATACCTTCCTCTTGTCTGTATCCTTGAGCAACTAAACGAGCCTTGTTTCTTATGACTAGGCCGTCTTCACTAAGCTTGTTTCTAAAAACTCATCTTGTTCCTATGACTGACTTATCAGTTGGTCTAGGAGTAAGATACCACACTTTATTTCTTTCAAATTGGTTTAACTCCTCTTGCATAGCATTGATCCAATCTGGATCAATTATAGCTTCACCAATTTTCTTTGGTTCAATTTGAGAAATAAATGCAGAATTGGCCATTTCATCCATCAGTTGACGTCTTGTCCTTCGAGGAGAAAAAGGATTTCCATTTATCAGTTCTGGTGGATGATTTCTGTTCCATCTGAAGTTGGAACCAAGAGGATTGGTCATCTGAACCGGTGACACCGCGACATCCAAACTCTCAACTTCTTGTTGAATAGGAGTTTGCACGTCTGGTTGAGCTTCAACCGGATCAGCCACAGGATCAGATAGAGCCATCCGCTTGCCCAATGTTTCTTCTTCTTCACTTACAGACTCAAGACTAGCCGCTTGTAGTCTGTCAGCAAGATCAATGGGTTCTTTGGATTTGTTCTCAACGGGCTCATCAAAAATTACATGAAGGGATTCTTCAACAGTCTGAGTTCTTTTGTTGTATACTCTGTAAGCCTTGCTTACTGATGAGTATCCCAACATAAATCCCTCATCTGCTTTAGCATCAAAAGCAGTTAAGTAAACCTTTCCATTGTTATGGATAAAACATTTACATCCAAAAATCTTAAAGTAAGAAACTGTGGGAATTCTCCCATAATACAGTTCATAGGGAGTTTTATCAAAACGTTTGTTAATAATTGAGCGGTTTTGAGTATAACAGGCAGTACTAATGGCTTCCGCCCAGAACCTCTGAGGAACATCTGATTCAGCAAGCATAGATCTCGCTGCTTCTTTCAGAGTTCTCACTCTTCTCTCAACAATGTCGTTTTGCTGTGGAGTTCTGGCACTAGACAACTCGTGCCTAATTCCATTCTCCTCAAGATAAGATGATAGGTATCTGTTTGTAAATTTAGTTCCTTGATCACTTCTAATACATGAGATATTTAGAGATTTCTGATTCTGAATGCCTCTAAATATTCTGATCAAATTTTCAGCAGTTTTATCTTTTGAAGGTAAGAATGCAATCCATGTAAAACGTGGAAAATCATCAATAACAATTAAGGCAAATCTCATTCTTCCTATACTTTTTACTGGAATTGGACCAAAAAGATCCATATGTAAAAGTTCTAGGATACGGCTGGATTGTGATTTTCCTTTGCTTTGGAACGATGATCTGCCCTGTTTGCCTAACTGACAAGCAGTGCAAATCTTGTCCTTTGAAAACTGAAGATTGGGTAAACCAATAACTAAGTTATTTGAACATATGTTGTTAATGGTTTTAAAGTTTAAATGGTTCAAACGTTTATGCCATAACCATTTCTGGTCATTCTTAGCAATCATGCACATAGGGTCAGATGTCTCTTTTTGCCAATTCATTTTATATGAGTTTCCTACTCTACTTCCAGTTAATAAAATGTTTCCATCTTGGTCTTTAACTAAACATGCATGAGTTTGAAAATCGACTAACAAACCATTATCACATAGTTGACTGATGCTGATTAAATTATAACATAAATTGTCAACCAGCAGAACATCATTAATGGTTAGGTTACCATAGATAATCTTACCCTTACCCATGGTCTTACCCTTCTTGTTGTCACCAAAGGTAATTTTAGGTCCAGAGCAATCTGATATATCAGTGAGGAGTCGTCTATTTCCTGTCATATGCCTGGAACATCCGCTATCAAGATACCATACAGATTCCTCCAGTCCTTCATTTATTTGTACCTACACAAATAAATATTTACAATCTTTTGGTACCCACATTCAATTGGGTCATCGGTCAATCAGTCCCTTAGGAATCCATATTTGAGTTATTCTGATGGATTTCCCGTTTTGTGTTGTGATTAATGCGTATGTTTTTGACTTAGCAAACGACTTTCTACTAGCCACTGATCCTTTAGTTTTTGAAGAAGATTTTCTTTTAAAACTCCATGACTTAGAGTCAAGTTTTAAGTTACCATACTTATTAGCCTTTTCAAGCTTAATCTTAAGTCAGCTAACAGTTGGTGGAACATAAACTATTTCATTTTTAAAAGTCACTTCTTCATGAATGGGATCAGATTCAATGTCAGTCACACTTCCTTTGACAAAACTTATTGGCTTAAGTTTGTCATTTGGCTTTGACTTTTTGCAGGACAGGTTAGGATCATTGCTATCAAATCCCAATCCGAATCTAGATCCAGCAGGTTTTAACATACTGATCTGATATCTGACAGCATCACCAGACCTTGTCCATGCACTGACAATGTAGTTCAGTCTCTTGTTTTCAGATGAAAGAGTTTGAATCTGTTCCTTGAGCATCTCATTCTCAGATGATATCTCTGTTAAGTTTTCATCAAAAATATTTGATCTGAGTTCTTGCTTTGAAAAGGGAACAGTTGATTCATATTTAACTTTCATTTCATAAAAAGAGTCAGCTAACTTTTTGTACTCAATAGCCATTTCATTGAGTGCATTAGTTAACTCCTCGTTTGTGAATTTTGGTGCAGAGATATCATTTACCTTAGATTGGTCATCTGCCATCAGACATGTTATAGCTTCATTCTCTTTTTCGGTGGGAGACTCCTCAGTATCATTGTCAGCCCATCTAGACTTGTTCTGGCTGCAAATGAATGCGTTCTGGTTCTTCTTTGCTTGAGAGCTCACACCATGGATCTGGCTGAGCTTATCCCATATTTCTTTTGAATTGGAACAGGACTTGATCTCACAGAACATATTTGTGTTGAGAGATTGAAATAGAATGTTCTTAGCAACCTTATCCAGGTTGTTGGTCACCTTATCTTCAGTGGTCCACTCATTTCTTGTTTTGAAATCTTTATGGGGCCATCGGTGATAACACTCCACTTGTCATAGTCAATAGCGGCCAAGTGAGCTTGCATCTTTATCATCCAATGATCATAGTTGTCCTTTGACAGAAGAGGAATTTCATTGATGCAAGACATGCTTTGGATTCTTGATGCTTGAGAATAGAAACAAGGCTCTGATACCAATTGTTAGGATCGGCTTTATCGATAGAGATGGGGGTCTGGCTAAGGATGGAGACTTATGAAAAATGGTTTGAAAGAAATCATGTTAGATATTTAATTCGCTTTCTATTATACGCAAACTTGTGTAAACACTTGAAATAGATTCAAGGCGGAATTGTTTACTTGGGTTTGAAGAACAAGATGAAATATGAAAAGATGACAGAAAATGAAGAAGGCAGCAGTTTGTTTATGGATGTTCGGAGAAACTCTCCTACGTCACCCCTTCTTCCAACCACCGGAAGGATTCACTATATGATAAGAATCAAATACAGTTTACACACACACTTAGCTCACTATTGAACAGAACACTTTCTGTTCAATTACAAGAAGATGAAGAATATCACTCAGCTAATGGTGTTTTGATTCTAGCTCTCTCTCTCGATTCACACACAGTACAATCAAAAAGAAGCTTCAACAAGTAAGTTCAGTAAGCAAGATGATTGAGTAGTCTCTCTCTGCAAAATCAGAATGCTTGTTCGTTCGGAAATTAGCTAGGTCACTTCTGCTTCGTCCGTTGCTCTAAGGATTGGTTAAATACTGATCAGGAGCTAACGGTCGAATCTTCAAGAATGATACGTGGCGCTCTTCCATTGGAAAGCCTCCATTGTACACAGCAGACTCTGAGCACAAGGATCGTGGCGGTACCGAACTGGTAGTGCGCCGAATATTCCATCAGGGATGTACCTGCAAAACGGGTAATGTGAGAAAAATTCTCTTACGTGGCATTTCTTAATTGGATGCATATAGTTGTTGTACTAATCTTCACAGGAAAGTGGAGCAGAAGTAGGGTACAGCTATAGCACGTGGGTAGGAGAAATGTTAGATTCAAGCGTACTGCTTGAACAGAGCATTAGACGTATTTCAGTTAGACGGATCAGTCTTATGAAATAAGTCAACTCCTTCTGATAAAAAACGTCTATTAGACCGCCTGGTCTAATATAATTAGACTCGCGTCTAATACCAATAACCATTAGACTGGTACGTTTAACTCCACTGAGTTAGACTACCACGTCTAATTCCGGTTCTACCTCAGACTTATCTGAAGGAGTTAGACTCACGTCTAAATTTCAATTAATTAGACAACCCGTCTAATTATTTCATAACCATTAGACTGGTACGTCTAACTCCACTGAGTTAGACTACCACGTTTTCTACCTCAGACTTATCTGAAGGAGTTAGACCCACGTCTAACTTTCAATTAATTAGACAATCCGTCTAATTATTTCATAACCATTAGACCGGTACGTCTAACTCAACTGAGTTAGACTACCACGTCTAATTCTGGTTCTACCTCAGACTTATCTGAAGGAGTTAGACCCACGTCTAACTTTCAATTAATTAGACAACCCGTCTAATTATTTCATAACCATTAGACCGGTACGTCTAACTCGACTAAGTTAGACTACCACGTCTAATTTCGTGTATTCATTAGACTACCAGTCTAATTCTTTACATCTATTAGACTTACACGTCTAACTTTGATGAGTCAGACTGTACGTCTAATTCTATTAGACTCACGTCTAATTCCGTGTATTCATTAGACTACCCGTCTAATTCTTTACATGTCTATTAGACTTACACGTCTAACTCGGATGAGTTAGACTGTACGTCTAATTCTATTAGACTCACGTCTAATTCCGTGTATTCATTAGACTACCCGTCTAATTCTTTACACGTCTATTAGACTTACACGTCTAACTCCGATGAGTTAGACTATACGTCTAATTCTATTAGACTCACGTCTAATTCCGTGTATTCATTAGACTACCCGTCTAATTCTTTACACGTCTATTAGACTTACACGTCTAACTCTGATGAGTTAGACTGTACGTCTAATTCTATTAGACTCGCGTCTAATTCATGCGTCTATTAAATTGTTCCGTCTAACTCCGTTGAGTTAGACTAAGCGTCTAATTCTATTAGACTTACGTCTAATTTAATGCAAATGGAGATCAAAATCGGTCTAATGACCCTCATTAGATTCAAGTCTAATAACATGTTGTCTTAATACACCTTTATCAAAACACATAAATTATTTCATCATCAAAATAATTATTTCAACACTTAGTCAAAATAATTTGACCCAACATGCATGGATCTGAGGATTTGACAATTTTAGAATTTGGGTGAATTTAGAATATTTTTTGAAATACACTTAAAAATTAACAAAATGATGAATAAAATAAGTGAATAATGTTAAGTTTTGCTCAATTCTCGGTCAGATTTCTCGTTCCTAGCTTAAGAACATCGGTCAGACCTCTCGGTTTTGTTAAAATTATAGGTCCTATGCTCGAATTTTTCGGTTCTAGGTTTTGGTCTGGACCGAGAATCCTCTGTCAGGTCTCTCGATCCTAGGTTAACAAGCCTCGGTCCTCAAGAACAACAAGGTCAGATCTCTCGATCCTAGGTTAACAAGCCTCGATTCTCAAGAACAACATGGTTCACTTTTTTTTAATTTGTTTCTTATCTTGGATTCTTTGATCCAAGGGTTTGGGTGGCTTCACAATGCTCAAAAGAACATGTTGTATCTCAAAGTATGAATCAACCTAGATGAGGATCAATTTGTTCAAAATAGTTTGTGATCAAAAATCAGGTTTTTGATATAAAGTTATTTTAAAGTGTAAGGAGTTATCCAATAGATTTCTTATACAACATATACATGTTTAGTACCAAAACAAGAACACTAGTTGCATGTTTGAACCAATTCAAGAACTTACAATTTTCAATTATTTTGTAAATTTTAATTTTGATCAAACATGATCGAGATGGATCAGACATGATCCAAACAGTTGCCCTACATCATTACAAACATGTTGGGAAACTTTCTTAACTGCGATTCAGCAGAATTAACCCAAGAACAGTAAACCCAATTTTTGGATTTTAAAAATTCAAATTTTGGTTTTTGTTATTAAGATCGATTGATCGGTTCTATCATATCCAGATAGCTTCTGAATGATCATAGGATCATTATTCAACCATAAAATACCATAAACAGCAAACATACAAGCTTATGCAATTTGAAATATAAAAATTTCAAATTCAAACTGTAAATATGAATTAGAGGGTGATTGGATACTTTCCAAGGATTGAAGAACACTCATTGATCCTTAAAGAAGCTTTTGGGATGCTCAGATCCAAGCATTAAAGCCTCAAACAAAAAATTAGAAAAATTTGAAAGCTTCAAACTCTAATGGCAATATTTTTATTTTCTTTTGTTTGGAGAGGGGAGTTGATTCCTTGGATTGGGAATGACTTGGGGGTCTATTTATAACTACCATTAGTCGATAGAGGCTTCAAGTGGTATGAAGCCAAAAGTCACCAATGGAGTTTTGGCTTTTCTTGAGCCAACTTGTCGAATAAGGATGAATCGTCCTTATTTTGATAAGGAGAAATGATCTTTGTGGTAGGGTGATCATTTCATTCTTTACATCATCCGAAATGGTTGACTGTGAAGGAAGTTTCAAAATGGAAAAATCAAAGAAGGAACTGTGAAGTTTATCCTTCCAGCGACGCGTTGGTGACGAAGGTGGATCATGAAATAACATCGTTTCATTCACTTTAAAGCGTTATGTTGGTGTTCCGTCAAGCGCCGTTGCATTGGGCAGTCCGTTAACGTCCTGGCTAATGGGGCGTTACCCGATCCAATATGATGCGCGCGTGCTTTTCCTTAGCTACAATGGGCTACGAAAAGCGCTTTCATGTGTTGGATGCGATCACAGCATCCATCTGATGGACGCGGTTCCTACTGCAACTTATTCTTCTATTTTCGGCTACACCCGAATACAAATTTTATTTTATTTTAAAACCTTAAAGGTTTGTTTGAAATTTGTTTTTTCACCCTTTTGCCTTTAATTTTGATCTTTTTAAATACACAAATTATTAAAATAAATATGGCAAATATTTTACTAATTTATTTATTTATGTATTTTATATATTTTTAGGGTTAAATAAATAATTGTTTTTAAATTAAATGGATAATCAATTCATTTTAAATTATTATTTTCGTCCCTTTTTTTTATAAAATTATTTTGAGATAAAATAAGTAAAACATTTATTCCGAATAATTTATTTTTTTGTTTGGGACTTAATCCTTAATTAATTGAATAATTACTACAATAATTAATCATAATTAATTGTTTTAATTGAGTTTTTGGTTATGGGGTTAATTATTTTGATTTTATTTATTAAAAATAAATCAAAATAATTATTTTATTATTATAAATTGATGTGTAAATTTTTAATCTTTACAGGTATTTCAATTTTGGGTGATGCAAGAGTGCAAGAAGAACATCTTCAACATTTTAAAATCGTGAAAGGTTTTTTTATCATTCCACCACAGTTGGTATTATTCTGTTGTTTTCATTCATAGAATGATAATTTTTCACCACATATATAAATATAATTAATATATATATATATATATATATATATTGATTAGATTAAAACTAATATTTAACATCTTAATAGAGATTGGAATATTTGTTATCCATATTGATAAGAGTTAATAAAGATTGAAAATTTTTTTTGTCTCTATTGACGGTGTTCAAAAAATTGCATCTCTAATGACGGGTTAATAAAGACTGAAAATATTTGGATCTTGTTGGGTCAGCTCATTTGGCAGCTGGGCCTAACAAATTAATAAAGCCCATTAGGGCATATTTAATTAAGAAAAAAAAGCACATAGTTTTTGGGTTGGTTTTTCTCTCTCTCTTCCAGCAGTTCTTCCTCCATTGAAGCAGTTCTTCCTCCATTGAAGCAGCAGGTTCTTCTTCTGATTTCCTTTATCTCTTCTCCATTTGGTTAGCCATCTTTAATGATGATGATAATGTATGTGAATGACAAGTTAGGATGAGGTCAATTGATAACTTTTGTTAGATTACCTCTAGGCTTGTATTGAACAACATTGTATACCCATTTGATATAGTGGATGATTTAAGTGGCCGAAGTGTCCCGTGGTTTTTACCTAATTTGGGTTTTCCACGTAAAATTTTGGTGTTCTGCTCTCTGTTTTTGATTGTTTGATTGTTTGATGCTCAATTGTTTTGGCTGCCTATTTGATTACACAAAAGGGAAAAAGAATTGTTAAGCCTTGTTGTATCTTGTTTACTTCTGAATTACTAAACAGGTGCTATTATTCGATTTCTACAATAAGTGGTATCAAAGCTGAGTTCGTTTGGTGGTGATTCTTGTATAATTCAAATTGAAGAATCGTTGAGCAGTAATGGAACGATGATCAAACTCAAAGCTACCAATTACACAATTTAGAAGTCACGGATGAAGGACTTATTGTGTAATTATGATTATGAAGACACTATTTTGGGTGATAAAGGCAAACCAGAGGCTATGACAGATGGAGATTGGAAGAAGCTGAACAGAAAGGCAGTTGGAAAAATCAGGCAATGGGTTGACAACAGTGTGTATCAGCATGTGGTTACTGAAGTTAATGCTTATAAGGTGTGGACTATTTTTGAGTGAGCTGTATGAGAAGAACAACACTCAAAACAGAGCATTTCTATTTAGGAAGCTTTGCTCGTTGAAATATCAAGATGGGTCTTCTATGTCTGAGCATCTAAATGCTTTTCAGGGGATTCTAAATGAGTTGGCTGCGATGGGAATGAAATTTGATGATGAGCTTCATGCTATGTGTTTGATTAATTCTCTGCCTGATAGTTGGGAAACACTTGTGGTTTCAATTACCAATTCTGTTCCACAAGGTAAGCTCACTTTAAAAATGATGAAAGAGAGCGTGCTGAATGAAGAGGCTAGAAGAAAAGAACAGGGCTTCTCGACTCCAAGTCAGGTATTCGTGACTGAGAAAAGGGGTAGAAGTAAAAGTAAAACTCCAAAGAATTGCAGTGGCAGTTCAGACAGGTCATGGGGAACATCCAGCTCGAGAAAAGAGATTACATGTTATCATTGTGGCAAGCCATGACACAAGAAGTATCAGTGAAGATCTTTGAAGCGGGAACAAAAGGAGAATAAGTAAGATGGAAGTAGTAAGGTTGCAGATGTGGGTGGTAACGACATCGATATTGTTTAGGACAATGATAGTATCAACCTTGTTTCTCAAGATACACAATGGGTGGTAGACTCAGGTACTTCTTATCATGTCACCAATCGTTGTGATATATTTGCTTCTTACACTAGTGGACAATTTGGTTCAGTGACGTTGGGAAACCATGTTACGTGTAAGATTGTTGGAAAAGGAGATGTCTGTTTGGATACTAACACTTCGTGCAAGCTACTTTTGAAGAATGTTCGACATGTTCCTGATATTCGGATGAATTTGATCTCTACTGGTATTCTTGATGATGAGGGCTATCATAGTTACTTTGGTGAAGGAAAATGGAAACTCACTAAGGGATCTTTGGTGATAGCTAAAGGAAAGAAGGTCGGTTCTCTTTATGTGACAGAGACTAAGTCTTACGGTGGAGAAGCAAATGCAGTTAATGATTGTTCATCACAGCTTTGGCATAAGAGACTTGGTCACTTAAGTCAGAATGGCATGCGAGTTCTCTCCAAGACAATCGATCTCCAGGGCTTAAAGTCCATAGATTTGAAGACATGCACAAATTGCTTAGTTGGTAAGCAACATAGAGTTTACTTCAAAAGTTTCTCTCCATCTAGGAAGCCCAATATCCTAGATATGGTTCACACAGACATATGTTTTATGGATTCCTTGACTTTAGGTGGTGCTCATTATTACATCACTTTTATCGATGATTTCTCAAGGAAGGTGTGGGCATATTGCTTGAAGACTAAGGATAAAGCATTGGATTACTTCAAGTTGTTTCATGCTGAAGTGGAGAGAGAAACTGGGAAGAAGTTGAAATGTGTTCGTTCGGACAATGGTGGCGAATACAGAGGACCATTTGTGGAATACTGTAAAAGTCATGGGATCAAGCTTATGAAGACTGTGCCAAAAACACCTCAACAGAATGGAGTTGCAGAGAGGATGAACAGGTCTATCAATGAGAGAATTTTGTGTATGTTGTCTCATGCTAAGTTGCCAAAATCCTTTTGGGGAGAGGCAATGAAGACAGCAGTTGATCTAATAAATCTTTCACCCTCAAGTCCTTTAGATGGCGACGTTCCAGAAAGAGTTTGGAGAGGTAAAGACGTCTCTTATGATCACTTGAGAGTTTTTGGTTGTAAAGTGTTTGTTCATGTTCCTCGAGATGAGAGAGCTAAGCTTGATAGCAAGATGAGACAGTGTATCTTTATTGGGTATGGTCACGGAGAATTTGGGTACCGATGTTGGGATCCGGTTAACAAGAAACTCATTAGAAGTAGAGATGTGGTATTCTTTGAAGATCAGACCATTGAAGACATTGAGAAAAAGGAAAAGCCGAAGTCTACAGAGAATGAATTGTCTGACAATGGTAGGATTCGTACACCACAATCACAGCCCAATGATGTGGAGAATGCCCAAGTTGAGGTTGATGAGACTCCTTTAGTTGATGCTGAGCCAACAGAGGAAGCTGAACAAGATGATGATAGTTCTCTAGAGCCACCTGATGATCAGTATATTAGAAGATCTAGTAGGCAGCGACAACCTTCTAGTAGGTATCCTCCCAATGAGTATGTGATGTTGACTGACGGGGGAGAACCAAAAACCTATCAAGAAGTATTGTCTCATGAAAACAAGAACAAGTGGTCGGTGGCAATGCAAGAAGAGATAAATTCTTTGCAAGAGAACGAGACTTATGACTTGGTGAAACTTCCGAAAGGAAAGAAGACTTTGAAGAACAAGTGGGTATTCAAGTTAAAGTATCAAGAGAATAGCTCACAACCTCGATACAAAGCAAGACTGGTTGTGAAGGGCTTTGGACAGAAAAAGGGAATTGATTTTGAAGAGATCTTCTCACCGGTTGTGAAGAGGTCATCCATCAGAGTTGTGTTAGCATTGGCTACTAGTCAAGATTTGGAAATTGAACAACTGGATGTGAAGACTGCATTTCTCCATGGTGACTTGGAGGAAGAGATCTATATGGAACAACCTGAGGGTTTTAAAGTTAAAGGTAAAGAAGATCTTGTCTGCAGGTTGAGGAAAAGCTTGTATGGGCTCAAGCAAGCCCTTAGACAATGGTACAGGAAATTTGACTCCTTCATGGAAGCAAATGGGTACAGTAAGACTACTTCTGATCATTGTGTTTTCATCAAGAGATACGGTGTTGATGATTATGTTATTCTTCTGCTCTATGTTGATGATATGCTGATTGTTGGGCAAGATATTACGAAAATTGAGAAGCTCAAAAGGGAGTTGAACAAGTCTTTTGCGATGAAAGATTTGGGTTCAGTGAAACAGATCCTAGGCATGGAAATCACAAGAAACAGAAAGAACAGAACACTTTGGCTATCACATGAGAAGTACATTGAGAAGGTACTTGAGAGGTTTACAATGAAAAATGCTAAACCGGTTTCAGTTCCACTTGCAGGTCATTTCAAGTTAAGTTCTAAACAATGTCTTACAAGTGAGAAAGATAAAGATGAAATGAAGAATGTACCTTATGCCTCTGCAGTTGGTAGTCTTATGTATGCCATGGTATGTACAAGACCGGACATAGCACACGCAGTTGGTGTTGTTAGTCGGTATCTCTCCAACCCAGGAGAAGAACATTGGTTGGTTGTTAAATGGATTCTCTGATATCTTCGAGGCTCTTCGAAAGCACGTTTATGCTTCGGAAGTGATACTCCTATTTTGGAAGGTTTTACAGATTCGGATATGGCAGGTGATGTTGATTCAAGAAAATCTGTATCAGGTTTTTTGGTTACCTTTGCAGGCGGTGCTGTTTCGTGGCAGTCAAGGTTACAAAAGTGTGTTGCTTTGTCTACTACAGAAGCTAAGTATATTGCAGCTACCGAGGCATGTAAAGAGGAATTATGGATGAAGAAGTTCCTACAAGAGATGGGCCAAAAGCAAGAGAAGTTTACTTTGTTTTGCGACAGTCAAAGTGTCATTCATCTCTCAAAGAATTCAGCTTTTCATTCGAGATCCAAACACATCGACGTGAGATATCATTGGATACGTGATGTGCTTGAGGCAAAAGAGTTGAACTTGGAGAAGATTCATACAAGTGAGAATGGTGCCGATATGTTTACGAAATCCTTGCCTAAGGACAAGTTTGAAGATTGTCGGGAGAGAGCGGGTTTATTGGAGCCCGCGAAGTTGCGCTGACGGGGGAGATTTGTTGGGTCAGCTCATTTGGCAGCTGGGCCTAACAAATTAATAAAGCCCATTAGGGCATATTTGGTTAAGAAAAAAAAACACAATAGTTTTTGGGTTGGTTTTTCTCTCTCTCTCTTCCAGCAGTTCTTCCTCCATTGAAGCAGTTCTTCCTCCATTGAAGCAGCAGGTTCTTCTTCTGATTTCCTTTATCTCTTCTCCATTTGGTTAGCCATCTTTAATGATGATGATAATATATGTGAATGACAAGTTAGGATGAGGTCAATTGATAACTTTTGTTAGATTACCTCTAGGCTTGTATTGAACAACATTGTATACCCATTTGATATAATGGATGATTTAAGTGGCCGAAGTGTCCCGTGGTTTTTACCTAATTTGGGTTTTCCACGTAAAATTTTGGTGTTCTGCTCTCTGTTTTTGATTGTTTGATTGTTTGATACTCAATTATTTTGGCTGCCTATTTGATTACACAAAAGGGAAAAATAATTGTTAGGCCTTGTTGTAGCTTGTTTACTTCTGAATTGCTAAACAGGTGCTATTATTCGATTTCTCCAACAGATCTTTATTGACATGTTAATAAAGTCTGAAATATTTTTAGTCTCTATTGAGGGCAGAGTTAATAGAGACCGTAAAATATATATATATATATATATATATATATATATATATATATATATATATATATTTATATATATATATATATATATATATATATATATATATATTTATATATATATATATATATATATATATATATATATATTTATTTCTGTCTCTGTTTACGGCTCAGTAGAGACAAATTGATATGTTGAGTCATTTTTAATTTTTTTAATTTTGAGAAAATTGTTAGTGGCAGTTTAGAATTAAAATTAATCAACTAAGTAAGGGTACCAAACAACTAAATCCTAAAGTCAGGAGACCAGGTTGAAAGAAATCATGGGTCACGAATCGGTTCAGCCCGCTCTACTCATCCGTACATACAGGGGAGCCATCCGATTGTTCGCTTCTCAGTCGGTTGTTTAAGAGAATCAATTTCCAAACTAATCTTATTTTTTTTGTACAATTTCTTTATTTTATTCCTTCTCAAACTAACCTACTTTACTATTCAAATTTTTATATTTTAATTTAATTTTTTCATTTAATTTTATTATATTTAAACTTATTATTAAATATATATATTTAAATTATTATTTTTTATTAAAATATTTAAATTATTATTTTTATAAATTAAATTATTTATATTTTGATTTATATATTTATATTATTATTTATATTTTTATATATATATATATATATATTAAATTATTATTTTTATAAATTTAATAATTTATATATATATATATATATATATTTACATTTACATTTCAATTATTATTTATATAATATAATAAATATTCACTTTACCATCCTCATAAATAATTTATAAATACTAATATATTTAAAATATTTTAACCTAACTATATATAATAATTTATAAAATAATTACAATCATTCTTATCTAAATTATTGACAATTTTACTCAAATACATCTTTAACTAATTGATAGAAAAATTAAGTAGATTAATTTTTGAACCGGCCAAATAAACTAAACAGAGATTAATCTTCATGTGCAGGTACTTAACAAACCGGAACCGGTTGAGGCATCAAAAACCGGTTGCTACTACTTCAAAGAAACCAGCCTCAAGTGATCGAGTTAAAAGATCACAGGAACCGGCTTCACTTTCTCAAAGCAACCGGTTAACGAAGAACAAAAGATTACATTCCAACCGGATCATAATGCACAAGACACAGAAACCGGACAGTACAGATCAAAAGTCAGAAGATTCAAATCTCAAGAGTGACGTACCATGACGGAAGAAACGTGTCTCGAAAGAATAAAAGAAGATCGGATCCGATCAGAAGCATGCGAGGAAAGCAATGATGCTTTGCTGATCCGATGCTGACAACCGGAGGTGGATGTTCAACACGTGTTACAATCTGAAAAACCGGCTATGTCATCATATGCTCAGAGTCACCTGCATGAATGCCAGGTGTTGAGGAAGTTGAAGCGTGCAAGCAACCTTTCTGCAAACAGGCGTGATGACGATCAACCAATCCAGAAGAGAGAGAAGAAAGTAGCCGTTAGCTACTTTCAGCTATAAAAGGAAGACGGATCGTCTTCATTCAATGCAGAAGCAAAAAGCAGTTCGAAGAAATTCAGAAATAGTTAATGAGTTGTAAAAGCATTAAATTCTAGAGAGATAAAGTCTTATATTCTAAAACCGGTTTGCCTAAAACCGGAAGCCATTTGTGTGTTATTGTGTTGAGTTGTTGTATTACATCAAAGTGTGAGCTTGGTGTAACCGGCGAGTAGCGAAGTTGGGCTCGACCGGAAGTGTAATTGTAACTCTAAAGAGTTAGTGGAGATCCTTCTCATAACCTGAGAAGAAGGGGTGACGTAGGAGGGTTTGCTCCGAACATCCATAAACAAATCCCTTGTCTCGTGCTCTTTCATTAACTTTCATTTCCTGCTTTCTTAACGTAAACCGCAAACTAATCATACTTCCAAAACCGGTCACTCACCTCCATTAAACCTACTCCTTCTAAAACATCATCTAAAAGTCGCATTCGTTGCTTCAACTTGAAACAGACATTTCCGCCCTTGAACTCGGTTCAAGAGTCTGTGACAGGTTGTGCAGTGCTGAGAAATGTTTTAGTCTTTAACCGGACTATCACCAAAGAGTTGTGTGTTGTGTAAGCGGCCACCCTTACCCGAAACCGGAAAGCAACCCGGTCCTCCAAGGGCGTCCCCGATCCTAACAAGTGGTATCAGAGCGAGGTTCTTAGCACTCAAGCAACCAAAGATGGTGGGAAGCATGACCCACAGCGACAAGCCGCCAATGCTAAACAGTGAAGCATTTAGCAGTTGGAAGAAACAGATGTATCTACATCTGATAACGTTAGATGATGAGATGAGCCGAGTCCTGAAAGAAGGACCGATCAAGATCAACAAGGAGGAAAGCCAGTGGACGAGTGAAGATCGGAGAAGAAGCAACCTGGACAACCATTGCATGAGGCATATCTATAAAGCTATAGATAACAACACTTTGAACAAAATATCAGAGTGCGAAAATGCAAAGGAAGCCTGGGAAACGATTATCCAGATTCACGAGGGAAACGAAAGAACCAAGGAGAATAAAATCTTGGTGGCTACGCAGAAGTATGAAAACATAAGGATGAAACCGGGAGAAAATATGAAGGAATTTAGCAACCGGTTCACCAGCGTTGTAAGCGAGCTTCAGACACTCGGAAAGAAGTATGACAACCGAGAAGTGATCATCAAAGCTTTAAGATCACTGCCAAGCACGTGGGATATCAAGACCATGGTGATGAGGGAGTCTAGCACCCTTGGGCAGATGAAGTTGCATGATGTGTTTGAGGATTTGAAAGCCTACGAATTCGAGATCAAGTCTCGGATCGAAGATGAAGCCTCTACATCAACCGCAACAAGAGCTTTGGTCACATCGGTGGAACCGGCGGCTCCAGTATCAACCGTACCGGCTCCAGTCAAAAACACTGATCAAATAACCGACGATGTGATGGCGATGCTAGCCCAGAAATTCGGGAAATTCATGAAGAAGAGCCAACCACCATCTAATAATGATTTTAATTATAACTATGTAGATAAATCAAACAAAAGATGCTATAACTGTGATGGTTTTGGACATTTCAGGTCAGAGTGTAGAAAACCAAGAAGAGACGATAGAAAACCGGAAGGAAATTATCAAGGAAATAATTATCAAGGGAATAATTATCAAGGCAACCGGTATCAAGGAAACAATAATCAAGGAAACAATTATCGGGGAAACAACAATAACCAACGAAACGACTACCGAAGAAATAATGATCAACATGCTGATGAAGGAAAGGAGATCCAAAAATATCTCATTGCATCCGACGGTGGAAGCGAGTGGGCATATTCCGACAATGAAGATGGTGAAGAGAAAGTAACATGCTTCATGGCAAACGACGAAGAGGTATTTGATTTCTCTTCTGATGAGTTCACTAAAGAAGATCTAGTATCTGCACTCAACCAAATGGTTGCTGAGTTCAGAAATATATCTGCGTATATGCCAACACCTGTAGAACCTAAAACCGAACAAATAAATGATGAAAACGATAAAACATATGAGATCAAAACACATGAACCGGATGAACTATTCTCGGATGATGAGGAGACAGTTCAACCGGTAATGGAAACCGATGAACGAGCAATGTACGTCACGGCTGCGTGGGAGAGATCACGTCAAGCAGTGAAACAAATGTGTAACTATAAACGACATCCGAAGTGTAGATATGGTATCGGTTATGATCCAAGTAAACAAAATGAAACAAAACAATCTAACGGGATGAAACTAACGAAAAACAATCTTCCATTTATAAAAATTTTCAAAAGTTCACAAACCGAAAATGACCTAAAACCGGAAGAAACGCTTAAGTATATAGGTCCTAACGAATCTGAAAAATGGCTTCATCCTGAGAGAAGGAAAGCCAACCGGAAACCAAATAAAAATAAAAATAATAAAAACCGACATCAAAGAAGCCCATCACCACATAAGGCATTCTTGAGCAACGGCCAAGAAGTTAAGCCAAATATTATCAAAACAATAACCGGGAAAGTGATCCGACTAATTCAAGTCTGGATCCCAAAGGGACTAATCAACCATGGACCCAACTAAATGTGGGTACCAAAAAGTTGTAAATAATTGTTTGTTGCATGTTAGGAGGAGAAATCGGTTAAAGAATTCTGAATGGTACTTGGACAGTGGATGCTCAAGGCACATGACCGGAAACAAGGAACTACTGACCGACATCAAGTACGAAACCGGAGCATTCATCACATTCGGGGATAATTCAAAAGGTAAAACCGTGGGCAAGGGTAAGATTGTCCATGGTGAATTATCCATAAATAATGTGCTATTAGTAGAAAAACTCAGCTTTAATTTACTAAGCATAAGCCAAATGTGTGATGCGGGCTACAAAGTTGAATTTCATAAAAACTCATGTTTAGTCAAAAATCAAAATGATGACACTTTGTTAACCGGTAACCGGATAGGAAACATTTACAAAGTGAACTGGAAAACTGATTTCGAAAAACCTGTGTGTATGATAGCCGGAAATGATCCAAATTGGCTTTGGCATAAACGGTTAAATCACTTGAATTTCAAAACGATTAACTTTATTTGTTCCAAGGAACTGGTTCACGGTTTTCCAAATGTTAAATTTTCAAAAGATAAAGTATGTGCTGCATGTCAAATGGGAAAACAAGTGAAATCATCCTTTAAAAGTAAAGGAAATTATCAATCTGAAAGATGTTTAGAACTGTTGCATATGGACTTGTTCGGTCCGGTTAAAGTAACTAGTTTAGGAGGCATGCATTATACTATGTTAGTTGTTGATGATTACTCCAAATTTACTTGGGTTACTTTCCTAGCTTCTAAAAATCAAGCAACTTCAAACTTGATTAAACTGATTTTGAGAATACAAAATGAAAAATCTATTCGAGTAAACAAAATTAGAAGTGATAGAGGAACTGAGTTTATTAACAGTAATTTAACTACTTTTCTTGATGATTCCGGTATTAGGCACGAGTTGTCTAGTGCCAGAACTCCTCAACAAAATGGCCTGGCTGAGAGAAGAAACCGAACTCTCAAGGAAGCCGCAAGGTCAATGATAGCTGATTCGGGTATCGCTCAAAAGTTTTGGGCTGAAGCTATCAACACCGCTTGCTATACACAAAATCGATCTCTAGTGACTAAACGGTTTTCGAAAACTCCTTTTGAAATTTATTTTGATAAAATTCCAAGTGTACGGTACTTTCGAATTTTTGGTAGTAAATGCTTTGTTCACAATAACGGCAAGAAGTACTTGACCGCTTTTGATGCTAAATCCGATGAGGGAATAATGTTGGGATATTCAGCTGTGAGTAAAGCCTACAGAGTATACAATACTAGGACTTTAACAGTTGAAGAAACCGCACACGTTGTTTTCGATGAATCGGTTGAGCGAAACACTGCATTACCCTTCGACCTTCACAACAGAATGGAAAATTTCAATATCTATTCTGATGATGAAGACGAGGTTCCGGTTTTTAGACGCTTTGTCAAGGACCAAGCGGTTGATGTTGAAATTCAACCTGATCAAGCTGCCTTACCGCAGAAAGTTGACGCTTCAGTTTCTACTGAAGAAATCGGTTGGTCTGACTCTACTCAACCTACCGATCAGTCTAACCTTGATCAGCCAGCCGAAAGCTTGGTAGACACGTCTCGGATTAACCTCAGAAGGAACAAAAATCATCCTCTTGAACTAGTAATAGGTAACATATCCTCACCTGTCCGAACTAGGCAACAAAATTTGGATCACTATGGAAACTCTGCTTTCATATCACAAATTGAGCCGAAAAAGGTGGATAAAGCACTGTCAGATCCAGATTGGATCTTGGCAATACAAGAGGAATTAAACGAGTTTGAGAGAAATAAAGTCTGGTACCTAGTTCCTAGACCGAAAAACAAACCGGTTATAGGCACACGATGGGTATTCAGAAATAAACTCAATGAAGACGGTTTAGTTACGAGGAACAAAGCCCGGTTAGTGGCTCAAGGCTATAAGCAGGAAGAAGGCATTGGTTTTGAAGAATCATTCGCCCCTGTAGCTAGACTTGAGGCCATTAGAATATTTTTAGCATATGCAGCTTTCAAAAAGTTCAAAGTTTATCAAATGGATGTTAAAAGCGCTTTTCTAAACGGTAAAGTAAATGAAGAGGTGTATGTTAATCAACCTCCAGGTTTTAAAAATCCAGAACATGAAAATCACGTTTACCGGCTGAATAAGGCCCTTTACGGTTTGAAACAGGCTCCAAGAGCTTGGTATGATACTTTGACTCAATTTCTATTTGATCACAAATTTACAATAGGTTCAGTAGACAAAACCCTCTTTAAATTTGAAAGAAAGGAGCAAATCTTACTTGTTCAAATTTATGTTGATGATATCATATTCGGGTCAACCGATCCAAAGTTATGTGACAAATTTTCGAAAATGATGACTGATAGATTTCAAATGAGTATGATGGGGGAAATGAGCTTCTTTCTAGGACTTCAGGTTAAGCAGATGGAAGCCGGAATCTTTATTAGTCAACCGAAGTATACAGCCGAACTGCTGAAGAGATTTGGGATGGATACATGTGCCGAAGCGGCTACGCCAATGAGTCCTTCCGTGAAGTTGGACAAAGATGAAGATGGTCAAGCCGTTGACATCACAGCATATCGAGGAATGATCGGATCGCTGTTGTATCTCACGGCAAGCCGACCCGATATCCTGTTTGCGGTTGGAGTGTGCGGAAGGTTCCAAGCAAACCCAAAGCAAACTCATTATACGGCGGCTAAAAGAATCTTGAAATATCTGAAGGGAACTCAAGAAGTGGGACTCTGGTATCCAAAAGACTCGAGCTTCAATCTAATAAGCTACTCAGATGCCGATTACGCTGGATGCAAAATCGACAGAAAGAGTACAAGTGGAACCTGTCAGTTTCTGGGTGACCGGTTAGTTACTTGGAGCAGCAAGAAACAAACGTCCGTTGCAACGTCAACCGCAGAGGCGGAGTACCTAGCGGCTGGAAGCTGCTGTGCACAACTCCTCTGGATCCAACAGCAACTCAGGGACTTCGGAATAGAAGCAAAGGAGTCTCCAATCTTCTGTGACAACACCAGCGCCATAGCGATCACATATAATCTGGTGTTGCACTCAAGAACAAAGCATATCGACATCCGACACCATTTCATCCGGGAGCATGTTCAGGAGAAACACATCCGGCTGGAATATGTGTCGACCGAGCAACAAGTAGCGGACATCTTCACAAAACCGCTACAGGAAGCTAAGTTTTCACATTTTCGAAATATCTTGGGTCTTACTAATCTAAATCAATTGATATAATCATGATGAATGCTTGTATACAAAACCGGGATATGTGTTCAGGGAGAAGCTAAAGCTTCTCAAACCAGATTCAAATAGGCCATAAATAAATCAAATATGCTAACCGGGAGGAAGTCTCCAGTTATGCCCGATTATCTCATTATTTCAAATCAAATGTATGTTTACTATACGGTTGAAATAACCAGGTTGAAGTGGATAAAACAAGTCCAAAGTTGAACAATTGTTGATATCAATCAACTATTTTTCATAAGCGGAAATATCCTACTAAAACCGGTCATAGAAAACCGCTCAGTACATATGCACTCTGGTCTGATGAAATGAACTTTTCCGGTTAACCTGAGATGACCGACCGAGTTTTCGTGCATGTTTTGAAACATGAAGCCTGTGATTAATTAAAAACGAGTCTACCACAATCGAGATGACGACATGTGTCCATCATCAAGAGAGGGAGACTTACATCTTGTCAATAGATATTTGTCATCATTGCTATCTTAGTAATTATTAGATTTACCTTGGAAATAACCATTAGTTACTTCAACAAGTTAAGTCTATTAAATAGCTGATGACATCATCAGGCATGCTTAACTTCATTAAAGACCAAGCCGAATCCCCGGGCTATATAAACCATCCTTAATCCTTTTCAAAAACATCACAAGCTCACTATTCACAAGTACCATTCTTGAGATAAAATCCTCTTTCTCTCTCAAAAACAAACATGAATACCAACCCTCTAGCCAAGAAAATCCTATTGGCAGATTTTGAATCAATCTACCAATATGAGGATCATGAAGTAAAGGAAATGTTCTTAGCCATAGAAAGGAGTGGGCTAAGGAGTTTTCTTGAAAACAGGTTCATCATCGACTACCTTGTAGTCGAAGAACTGTTTGAAACCGCGAAAGAGGTGCATCGAGATATACTCGTTGCACAGGTCTACGGTCAAAAATTCCTTTTCAGCGAGACGGATTTCGCTGTATACTGCGGCTTACCCAATGAAGGGGTAACCGACCTAACCTATTCTCCGGTGACAATGGAAGAAATGTGTCGCCGGTTCTCTGGATCTAACATCCCGGTTAAACCCTGGGGTGCTAAGAGTCAACTTTCTCACAAGTACCAGATTCTCTGCGAGATTCTGGGAAAATCTGTCTTGTGCAGAGAGAAAAGTTACTATTACACTCAAAGGGTCTTCGAGATGATGATCGCCGTAACGGTTGGGACACCGGTCAACTGGTCTTGGATCATCTTCAGTAACCTGAAGAAGATGCTTCTCTCCAACAAAACCGGCTACGCTCCTCAGCTAAGCGGTTTCTGCGTAAGTCTGGAGATCCACTCCGGAGCCTTCGTCACTCTTCACCCAAGGCACGTGCTCACCAAAGAACGAGTACAAGAGATGATCGACCGGTGGGAAGCGGTTAAAGCCAGAAGAATTCAAGCGGCTGAGGCTTCAAATGCTCAAGCGGCTGAGTCATCAAATGTTTAAACCTGTCTTTCCTCTTTTCTTTTATCCTTTCTTTACAAAACCGGTACTCTTGCTGTACTACCTGTTTCGTACTTCAATTAATGAATCGGATTTCTTTCCTTTCCAAGTCAAAATCTACAATATTCAATGCGTCGTATCAAAAGTAAATCATTTCACTCTTGGGAACATAAATTCTCATTATCAAAAAGCATGTCTGACTTGATTTGACAAGACTTGCCTTTATTCTCTTGGAAAATCACAAAAACATTAATGACTAAGCATAAACGGCTAGATTTTCAAATCCTCGCATTAAATGCTCTCATTCACTCCAGGCTATAAAAGGGGGTTCAACTTCCATTTTTCAAAACACGCCTTCAAGCCTTCTTCTCTCTAAAAACTCAAAAGCTCAAGAACTCTCTTAAATCTTCTTCATTCTTCATCATCATGTCTGCCGAGATAAGAAACACTCTGATCATTGATTTTGAAGACATCAAACACAGTTCTTACTATGAATGCATTTTTCAGCATATCATAGAGTCTGGCCTGAAAGGTTTTCTCAAGGGTTCGGACCTCATCCTCGTGGAGGAGGTGTGTGAATTCTATAACAACGGTCATGTTTTGGATGATGGCAGCATTCGCACCATCATCGACGGTCAGTTCCTCCAGTTTTCTGAGGAGGAATTTGCCACTTTCTTTCACCTTTCAACGGAAGGTTTCTCTGATTTTCCAACGCCGTATTTACCGGCTAAGGAAACCTTCTTCAAGATCTTCTCTTCTTCATACACTCCTGTTAAGGACTTTGGGAAGAAAGAAGATCTCGCTCCCCACTACCAAGTCTTTCACGATTTGGTCCAAAGGTCTATCATAGGCCGAATGCCCAATCAGAACTACAGCCGGGAGGCATTCGATATTATGATAGCCATCATCCGCGAAACCGCCATCAACTGGGCGTCCTATCTCTTCAATAAGCTGAAGCAGCTTATGACCGGAAAAAGAGAAAGGATCAGCTACGCTCCTCAGATCACCCGATTTCTCATGTCCAAGCGTCGCAACCTTGGAAAAGGTGTTCCGGTTGGATCCTTCAACACCATCACTATAGATATGATCTATAAATGTGTGTTAAGAATTCAGGAACGGTCTCCTCAAAACACCATGGAGAAGTGGTATGAAAGGAGGTTGGAGGGAGGATGGTTTACTGAATAAATTCTCTTTCTTTTCGCTTTATTTCCGGTTTCTGGTCATTTTGCTGTACGACCGGAACCACTCTTATGTTAATCATTTCTTTTCCTGTATTAATGAAATATGTCAACTCTTAAAAAGTCTCTGGCTTTTCATTTTCATTATTCCTTTCCGGTTTTTCAAACTTATACAAAAATTTAAAGTTAACTTAACTATCTCCAGTTAACAAGACTTTAAGAGAAACCGGAACTTCGAGCAAAGATAAAAATTTGAAAAATCTTAACCGCCCATGGTTTTACCTCTCAAAATTTACCGCCCATCGAATTTCCGCTTTTACCGCCGAAAGTTACGGCAGTAACTTTTTGGAGGGAAAGTTGGCGCCAAAACATTAAATTGACGGTTCATCTTCAAAACCGCTTGGAACCCATCTATATAAACTCAAATCAGCCCATTCAACACACGTGCTTTCTCTCTCTAAAATTTCCAGAACTTCAAAGATCTCCTCTCTCCGATCATCATCACTCTTCATCTTCTTCTCTCAAATACTATCATGGATCTAGGCAAAGCTCCATTTCAATGGATGTTGCAGGTAGATTTCGCAGATATTGACGAGCATGCTGACGACAAGAACAAGGCTGTTCTTCAACTTCTACGAGAATCTGGGTTGGAGAAGTTCCTTTCTGGTCCGTTCACCATTTATCCAGCGGCGGTGACGGAGTTCTTAGCGACGGCGACGCTGTTGAAGAGAAAGATCTCGGCTACTGTCAACGGGAAGGCCGTCCTTATCACTGAAGAAAAGCGTCAAGAAAAGCGGTTGAGGCAGAAGCTCCACCAGAACCGAAGAGGAGGAAGAAGGTAGCTGCGAAGAAGAGTTCAAAGAAACCGGCGGACTCCGAGTAAACGCTTTCCTCGGACAATCCACCGGAAAGAACCGCAGATGTATTTCAGCCCATCCCAATCAACACCGTTATTCCAACTCCCATCCCATCCAATTCTCCAAGGCAAACCGAATCTTCGGGGAGCAAGGAGAACAAGTCAAACTCAAAGGAGGAGGCAGAGGGAAATATTCACTCTGCAACCTCCAAGTCACCCAGTAAGCAAGCCGAAGAGGTATTAGCCGAGGTGGGCTTGAATACCTCAGAAGCAATTCAGAATGTGGTCTAGGAGATCACAAGAGAAACCGAAGAGGACGATGTCTCAAGTCGTCGGAAGCCAGACAATCAGGTTGAAATACCTGATCAAACAGAAGTTCAACCGGTCGATGAGACGACCAAATCAACAGAAAATGCACCTCCGGCTCAGGAGGGAAATATTGAAGAACAGGAACCTTCCGGTTCCGTAGGAGGCAAGACAGCTCCAGAAGGTCCCACTCAGGTAGACAAAGGCAAAGGCATTCTTTTTGAAGAAACAACGGAAACCGGAACGGGCACGTTGCAGATCGACCCTCAAACTGAAGCCATAACCGGAGACGAGTTTCCATACACCATAGAGCAAGAAAATGAGCTATTTGAGGAATTTATTCAAGACATGAACAAAGGTGCAAGTGAAGCGCTAGCTCCATACATCCGGTGGGTGAAGCTTCGATGCGAAACCAAATTATCCGACATGCTTCCAGGTTTTAGTGGAAACAGACAGTGGGACAAACTCGTCCAGCTAGAAGAAAGGGCACTCGAGCTAGCTAACACCAATCTAATCCAACCGGCGTTTAACAAAGCTCCGGTAATCCTTGAAAACGTTCGGTTACAGGCAGTTGAGAATGCCTTTCAAGAAATCAAAGGAAAGACACTAGAACCGATTGAAATGAAGATGGCCGAACGATTTCTTGGGGTACGAGAACAGCTTGTGCGAAATTTCGATCGTCTTGACAAGAAATGGTGGAAAAGTTGCCAACGTCAATTCAACAATCCTGAATTATATCAAAGTAAGCCTTTCTTTATAAGTGGTGAAACATCCGGCACCTCTGAAAACCTAGAACAAGAAGCACCTCAACCGGTCAAAGCTCTGGACATAGATCAAATCAAGCAAGCAGTGGTGGAAACAGCTGATTCATGCCTTGGGAACTTTACAGCAGTAACCGACGAAAGAATTTCAGTGGCTGAAGATAAAGTGGTAAATTCTCTACAAACCATGATGGACACGACCATGCAAACAACAGTTAAAGCCATGATTACCGAGTCCGTCAAAGCCGCAACCGCTCCACTTTTGGACATGTTTCAAGCAATGGCAATTCAAATCGGGGAAATGTCTAAGGTTCAAGTCAGTTCAACCCAAACACAAATCGAAAAGGATGCTGAAACCGCACGGAAATTGCAAGAAGAAGAGATTGAAAGAGAACGGCTACAGAAGGAACATGAAGATAAAGACCATGAGCTTGCCCAACAATGTAATGAAGAGGAGCAGGCCAACGTCCAGGAACCGATACTGGGTCAATCGTCCCACTCCATGAGTACAAGGAACAAAAACAAGAAGAAACGAAGTGCCGTTAAAAACGTGATGAAGCGGGCAGAACAGAAAACAGCCGCACCGGTTGCGATAAATGCGGAACCGCTTGATGAGGAAGAAGAAGAAGATCCGGAGGAACTTAACAGACGGAAGAGAAGGACAACCGGAGAATCCACAGCAACTCCAAGCTTCAGACCTTCGACTGTTCCACCTCCTCCACCGCCAAAGCCAGTTTGCGCCAACTTCAACCTTAAGTATAAGATCACCGGTCATTCAAGTGTATGGGCCGGTGTGCTGATCGATGCCGACAGACGTGCTAGAGAACACAGAGCAAGGCAAGAAGAAGAAAGAAGACGGTTGGAAAAAGAGCTGGAAAAAGAGCAACACAAGGGGGGACCATCCAAGCCCTAAACTCTATTTCTATAATTATTTTTGAACAATTATGTCTTACTGTGTTTCAGAACTTGGTTACTTTGCTATCTCTTATGTTTTTCAAACATATTTTTTTTGTTTTTCAAACATAGCTTTCTTAAAAATCTTACGTATTTTTCTTCAAAACATACATTTATCAAAAATCAAACTCATGTTTTTCAAACACGTTTGCATTTGAACTCATACTGTTAACCGGCCACACATTACAATTTTTGAATATTTATTCTAAATAATCAAAAAGGGAGAAATTGATAGAAAAATTAAGTAAGTTAATTTTCTTAAAACCGGCCACACATTACAATTTTTGAATATTTATTCTAAATAATCAAAAAGGGAGAAATTGATAGAAAAATTAAGTAGATTAATTTTTGAACCGGCCAAATAAACTAAACAGAGATTAATCTTCATGTGCAGGTACTTAACAAACCGGAACCGGTTGAGGCATCAAAAACCGGTTGCTACTATTTCAAAGAAACCAGCCTCAAGTGATCGAGTTAAAAGATCACAGGAACCGGCTTCACTTTCTCAAAGCAACCGGTTAACGAAGAACAAAAGATTACATTCCAACCGGATCATAATGCACAAGACACAGAAACCGGACAGTACAGATCAAAAGTCAGAAGATTCAAATCTCAAGAGTGACGTACCATGACGGAAGAAATGTGTCTCGAAAGAATAAAAGAAGATCGGATCCGATCAGAAGCATGCGAGGAAAGCAATGATGCTTTGCTGATCCGATGCTGACAACCGGAGGTGGATGTTGAACACGTGTTACAATCTGAAAAACCGGCTATGTCATCATATGCTCAGAGTCACCTGCATGAATGTCAGGTGTTGAGGAAGTTGAAGCGTGCAAGCAACCTTTCTGCAAACAGGCGTGATGACGATCAACCAATCCAGAAGAGAGAGAAGAAAGTAGCCGTTAGCTACTTTCAGCTATAAAAGGAAGACGGATCGTCTTCATTCAATGCAGAAGCAAAAAGCAGTTCGAAGAAATTCAGAAATAGTTAATGAGTTGTAAAAGCATTAAATTCTAGAGAGATAAAGTCTTATATTCTAAAACCGGTTTGCCTAAAACCGGAAGCCATTTGTGTGTTATTGTGTTGAGTTGTTGTATTACATCAAAGTGTGAGCTTGGTGTAACCGGCGAGTAGCGAAGTTGGGCTCGACCGGAAGTGTAATTGTAACTCTAAAGAGTTAGTAGAGATCCTTCTCATAACCTGAGAAGAATGGGTGACGTAGGAGGGTTTGCTCCGAACATCCATAAACAAATCCCTTGTCTCGTGCTCTTTCATTAACTTTCATTTCCTGCTTTCTTAACGTAAACCGCAAACTAATCATACTTCTAAAACCGGTCACTCACCTCCATTAAACCTACTCCTTCTAAAACATCATCTAAAAGTCGCATTCGTTGCTTCAACCTGAAACAGACATTTCCGCCCTTGAACCCGGTTCAAGAGTCTGTGACAGGTTGTGCAGTGCTGAGAAAGGTTTTAGTCTTTAACCGGACTATCACCAAAGAGTTGTGTGTTGTGTAAGCGGCCACCCTTACCCGAAACCGGAAAGCAACCCGGTCCTCCAATGGCGTCCCCGATCCTAACAAACTACATTTTGTATAACCTTTTTGGTCACACCTTTCACAAATTATGGTCTTTCATAAACTATTCATCACATTTTAAATAGGTTGACTTTGACTTCGTTAATTTTTCTTCTTTCTCAAAATTTCATTGGGAATAAAATTATCATATTTCTCTAGTCATGTGCTATTGAGAATGTCCAATATTGATTTTTTTGAGTATATCTAAAATTGTTAACACTATATTTTATGTTAGTTTTGTTCGTTGATAAATATATTTGACTTATGTTTTTATTATTATTTTTCGAATGCTTAATCTCTTATTTTCTACTTTATTTGGTGACAAATTGAACTATCGTGTTTTTTTTATAATGTTTGTGTTATTATATTTAAACAATTCTCATTTATATAATATTAAATTAAACTTTTTAAAATAAAAATAAAATGTTATATAAAATAATAATTAAAAGTAAATATAGATTAAAATATAAATAATCAAACTTATAAAAATAATAAATTAAATATATATCAAAATATAAATAATTAAATTTATAAAAATAATAATTTAAATATTTTAATAAAAATAATAATTTATATATATATAATAATAATAATAAATTTAAATATAAATAAAAATAAATAAATAAAACTAAGTTTGAATAATAAAATAAGTTAATTTGGGAATAAATAAAAAAACTAGGTTAATTTGGGAAGTTGAATGTCAAATAAGATTAGTTTAAAAATTGACTCGGTTTAAAAACCCCTTTTTTTTTGCTCAACTTGAATGTTGCCCATTTTTTTTTCAACAAAAAATGAATAACTTATAACTTATATATCTCTTAATACTTTTTACCACTTATACCTTAATTATATACATATAACTTGTAAACAATATTGGAAAGTAGTTTGTTTCTAAAATATTATGATCATACAATTCATTATTTATTCAAGTTATTATTTTTTGTTAAATAAAATTTGCAAAAACTTACAAGATTCAAGAGAAAAATAAAAACCTATAAAATTCAGAGTGCAATCAACTACAAAGAAGGGGAAGTGGAGATCATTTGTTCTCTCCAGACCTCGTGTATTTCTTTCGGTTTTCTTTATGTTTATTCTAGCCTTTCATTTCAGTTGTTTTGTATATATGTTTTAATTTAACTTATAATTAATAACTCATTCACATTTTACTTTATTACTATTTTATTTTGGTCAAATAAAGCGTGAATCTTCACAGTTTGTTTTCTTTTAAGTTTTAAGTTTCAAAGAATAGATAGATAGTGGCTTAATAAATGAGGTGCTATCTTTGATAAAGTAGAGCACATTTAAGAATATATGGTCTCCATCGCAATCAAAATCTCCATCATTCTTATACTATATATGAATAAGTAAAATTGACTAATCCTAAATTTGCCATCTTTCATGGGCCAGTTCCATGCTTCATCTTTTCAACTCACAAGATGATTGATGATGTATGATTATTGACTTCAAGTCTTTAAAGCAAGCCTCACAAATCATTTCCACACAAAGCAAATCCCATTATTTCAACATCATCAATTGGAATGGAATAAAAGATGGAAAAATTACTACAAGGACCTTGGTTTTTAAAAAGTGGTGGGTAAGGGTGTTGATAACAATAGCAATAGCATACAAAACGATAGGGTTCTAATATTTAAGTTATGTTGTTACAACATTGAATAAAGGGACATTTATGTGGAATCAAACTCATCCAAGATTATAATCTCATATCATAACTCTCTTTTATTTATAAGTGTACTAATTTGTTAATTATTCTTTCATTGTAATAAAAAAAAGAGTCATATGTGCCTTACTCCTTTTTCATATATATTTTAGATCATAATCCCATCAATACATGAGTAACAAATAAGTTGAATGATAACTTGTTATCAAATTAGTATTATAGACTAGCTAGTCAAGTTGAACCCACAATATTTGCCCAAAGTGTATGGCGACTCATTTGGATTTGAAATCTTTAAAGTAAAGAGACATCCATATATCTTAAGTCAATGTCACAAATGTGAATGGTTGGAATTTGATTTGGTATAATTTGAATTAAATAAGTGACTATGGTAGATGATATTGATATATATGTGAAATTTTCAATTTGATAAATACTCACTCAAACTTAGTGATTTGAAAAAAAAAAAAATCATCAATTCACTATATCTGAAAATCAGAGGGTGAAATTATTTTAAATCACTCATGAAAGCATATTTGACTGTAGCGGTAATTGTCACATATATAAACATTGTCTTCCATAATTATTATGACTAATGAATAGGACATATATAAAATTATTATGCATAAAATCATTGTTATTAATAAACAAAATAAACATAATTTGATTAGCTTATTTATAATTAAATTTAGGATCTAATTAATGGTGAGATACAAGAGCTCATACTTATTTAGATTCTTAATTAAAATTTAAAAAAATTAATATAAAATCTGTTAATTCGTACACATTATGATTAAATTATTTAATTTATATTATTTTTACTGGATAATAAGATTATTAAACTAACTCAAATACTTTCTTAAAATCATCTCCCATCAATCAACTTATTTTCTCACTCTAGATTATTCAAATAATTCCGTCCCATCTATGTCAATGATCATGATTAATATAAATATAAAATAAAGAACATGCCAAGTGGATTGATTGATACACGCTTTAACTAGTGTGACATTTACAAGACATTTAAACTCATTTATTCAAGGTTAGATTATAAATTGATTTAACTAGAACTTGATTACTAAAAATAGTTTAATATTTACAAATAACTATATAGATGAATAGATTATTATCATTATTTATTTTGTTCAATCAATACAATTCAACCTATGTTTTTTCTCCTTATCTATATATAATACAAATTTTATTTTATTTTTTGTTGTAGCCACTAACAAATGAATAGTAAGACTTTTTTATTTGAGCTAGAGATGAAATTCAATAACAAATCCTTTTTAATTGAGTTACAAATGTCGCTAATCAAGTGAATTATTACACTGATCGTCCTACTCATAATTGGGACTAGATTATTATTTGAAAATGATTTTCATAAAATAATACATTCTTCTTTAAGAGTAATTCACATAAGAGCCTACCACCACTATGAGAAGTTTTCCGTTTTCTTTATATTGAGACTTAATATAAGTATTAAAACATCTTTTCGGAATGAATATGACATTTATTAGGTAGAAAAATTCTTAACAGGTGATCAAGCTGAATCCTAATAAATGAGTTTTATACAAAATACTGATAACAAGATACAACACAAAATTTAAGAAAACAAAAAATGGACAGAGGAGTTGATTAAGACTCGTGACAACAAATGTAAGATCATGAATCCTAAGTATGTCACCTGGAGAAAAAAAAAACCGACTATTCAAAAATTTAGTGGCAGGATGGCTGAAGACGCTCTTAATCTTGTAGTTGGGCTAAGAATCTCTTGTGATGTTCAAATAAAAATAGGTAATATATCCTCAATAAGATTAAAAAAAATACCTATAGGTGACCCATATCCACCAAGGGCATTGAAACTCGTGAGAATCCTTACAAGCCTAACTTTATATTGGAAAGTCTTATACATTCTCTCCAACTCATATTTCTCCATAAAATAAAAGGAATATGAACTGATATCTTATCTACAACTCTTTGTAAAGACTTAAATTCCTTTGTTGTCAAGGAGATCAACACAAATCCTAATTCTCATATCTGGTTTTTAATAATCAAATTCAAAAAATAATATTTTGATTATCTTTTTCTTACTTTACCTAACTTAATTCATTAATTAAAATATTAAAATACTTTATATTTTAAATTATATTTTATTTTATACTTATATATTAATATTTTTTAAATCTTTTTATTCAAAAATATTTTAACATCCTTATCATTAAATTATAGCCAATCATTAATTATTAAATAACCCAAGTTTTTTTCAAAATTCTTATCCAAACCAGGCTTAGAGACAAACTATCAATCAATCACTAAAATTATGCCAGCTCCTCCAAGATGCTTTCTTTGGAATCATCGGCCAAAATATCAGCTACCAAAGACATTTTGAAAGGGGTAGCACAATATCAAAACTATTTAGTATATACTCTTATATGCAGTTTGTATACTCTTCATCTAAAATAAAAATGAGAATTATTATTATAATTTTAATGTCAATCAATGTACATGAACTCAAATTCAAAGAACCCTGAAATCCCTTAAATAAAGTATCTCTCTATCTCTACAATGATGATCACCAATGTGTTCATATTTTCTCACATGTTTAAAGATGCTGCTGGCTTCAAGGTTCTAAAAAAGCAAGCAAAATTGAAAGCCATGTTTGGAATCCACCGATCACATGTCAAATGTAGCAACTGGCAAAGATGTTGTCCTGTGATGAGTATTCGGAAGAAGAGAACCACAAGAAATGCCCTTCTTTGCACCCGACATTTCTTTCAAACTCCGAGATCCAATTGAAGAAGTAAATTTTCCGTTCAAATTCGATAGTTTCTCGGGAATCTGTTTAGTTTCCGAAGGCCGAGGCTTGGGACATTTCTGTATCACTCTCAATCCTCGGTTATTCAGTTGCATCGGTTCTAACCTCGTTTTGTCCTCATTATCATGAGATAAGTCGCAAGAAAACGAACGAATTCTAGTGCGGGTTTTGATCAAATTTCTCCCCACTGGATTTTGATGGATCCACTCTTCGAGATAATCGTCAGAATGTCTCTCTTCCGATCCCATTGTAATACACTTGAAGCTTTCGTGACGATCCCATATTTTGGGGTATCGAGATTCATTTTCGGGCATGGTAAAAGTCGAGTTACTTAAGCCCTCCGAGTTATTTAAGCTCTCCGAGTTACAATTCTCGTGCCCATCGACTTGATAGGTAATTTGTTCAAACCGACCATGAGTGGCGGCACAACCATTTCCTAAACATCCAGTGATTTGCAAATTCTTGTTGGCCGGAGTGTTCGTGAGGAAGTTCAAGAAGGAACCCGTAGATGTGTGGTTTGACACGCAGTTCTCGCAAAAGTTTAAGTTTGAAAACCGAGGAGTTTCTTCAATTCCTAAACCGGATTTCCATTCGGGTACTAAAGAAGCTATTTCCCCATCTATCATATCGGCTATTTTAGTCACGTCTTGGTCCATTATATCCAATTCTGCAACCATTTCAGTTGCTACACTCAAAGCCGTATCCATTTCGATGTCAAACGGGAAATAAATATTACGAATATGCCCTGCAAACAAACACCAACCTTTTAATTCTTAAACTTCAGAGAAATAAACAAAGAAAACCTAGAGTTTCTGGATCAGGATTTCAATCTAGATGAGAACCCTGGAAACATAATTTTCTGTGAAGTATCTAATGTGGATGTATAATTAAGTGATATCATATTTGAAAACAAAACTTATTTAAACACATATTCAGACATGTATTCGTTTCTCAGCTAGATCCAGATAGACCCATCAAGTATTTTTAATTGGGTCCATTTGAAAACCTTTTTGAATCTGTATTCCGATCTAGATGAGAACGAACACTTTTTTTCTGTGAAGTGTCTTATTTGAACACATATTAAGAAAGTCTTATTTGAATAGCATGAAAACCTTTTTGGATCTGTAAAGTCTTATTTGAATGGCATGAAAACCTTTTTGGATCTGTATTCCCGATCTAGATGAGAATCTGTTAATAAATTTATTTGAAAACACTTTTTTACTGTGAAGTATCTTATTTGAATGTCATGTTTAGAAACCAAACTTATTTAAACACATATTAAGAAGCCTTATTTGAATGTCATGAAAACCTTCAGATCTAGATGAGAACTTGTCAATAAATTTATTTGAAAACACATTTTTTTCCCTGTGAAGTGTCTTATTTGAATGTCATGTTTAGAAACCAAACTTATATGTTCATTTTTTCTTACCTTCTTCGTCTGTAATCCGGAGTCTCAAGAAGATAGTTCCATCTTCAGTCCTCTTCCCTTTAATGCTTATGTCAACTTCAGCCGAGTGTTCGTCATGTTCATCCTCCTCATTGTGCTCAAATAGATCAATCCCACTTTGCTCGATCTCGCTAAAACCCCATCCATTTTGTGCTTCGGAAATAAACTCATTCGATAATCCATTAAAAGAGCTATGATTGGTAAAAGTATTACCTTCATAATCCAATTCTAGATACGGTTGCCTCGAAAGAGAATCCGAATAATCCGTTACGATGAGTTGACTCAAATTGGACTCTGGATCGTCAGATTGCAGAAAAGGGTCGTTTAGAAGCTCTCTAGCCGACATCCTCAATGCCACTGTTGCTAGGCATTTCTCCACGAATTCCCTAACCTCCGGATCCTTCACCTTATACAAAGCATCGGGCTTTTTACCCTTCAAACATAACACAATTACAAACCAAATCAGAAAAACAAGAGCAACGCTTGAAGGTGAATAAGATACCTTAATGTGACATGATTGAGAAACCTATAAAGGTAAGAGAAGAATGGGAATGAGTATTGTTGTATTAAGCTTAGAGTTTGTTTGAGGAAGGGCTTTTTCAAAACACATGGATTTTTAAAAGAAAAAAAGTATTTTCTCTTTTAAATAACTCATTATTCTATCAAATCATTAATCAAATCATCAATCAAAATATTTTCTTTCTTTAGAAAAATAAAATAAATTATATATTACTCATAAGGTTCTTTCTATCCAAATAACCCAATTTCCAGCCATCTACACCCAATTAGATTATTTTCAAATAATTTGGTTATCCAAATAACTATTTGGGTTTAATCTCAAACACCCATCATCCAAATATATATTCACAGTCAATCACATCATTAACCAAAATATTTTCTATTTCTAAAAAAAGTTCTGTTCATTATATCTTTAGACCTCTATTGTCTGCTTATAACAAACAAGGTTTTTAAAAATAACCTAATCCAATCAAATCAAAATAACTCTAGATTGAACGATGCCCAAAATCGAACAAAGCCCTGTTGTTTGAGTTGAGTGGATCTGCCAAGACTATAAGTTCCTTTTCCCCATTTCCTATTCTTTTTCATTTAGTGGGAAAAAAATTTCATTTAGTGGGAAGAAAAATTCATTTAGTGGGAAAAAATGAAGGAAGAACTTACTGATACAACTTTTTTGTAGATTTGAACAGGATGATTGCATTCACTATAAGGATATTCAAATGTCACCATCTCCAAAATGCACATTCCGAAAGAATAAATGTCGACAAGTTCGTTATATTCTTCGGCATATACTTCAGGAGCCATGAATTCCGGTGTCCCTATAGTTCAATGGAAGAAATCAAATAACATAATTGACCAAAATAACAAGAGATTAATTAAAAGTAAACATATATTTATACCAACACAATGAGCAGCATGAGATTTTCTGAGAATTGCTGCGAGTCCAAGATCCCCAATTTTGACTTCTCCATGGTTGCCATTGATGAAGATATTATCACACTTGAGATCTCTATGGATTACAGGAGGATCATGGATATGAAGATAAAGAAGACCATTCAAGATCTGCCTGCACCAATTCTTCACCGCTCTTATATTAACTCTCTTGTGCTTTTGTCTATACCTACCAATTTGAATTTGAAAATCAACCCAGATTAGGAAAATCAAAATAACTCAAATGGTGGACAATTAATAGAGAAAAATCAAGAATTGGACTTTTACTGTTTTAGGGTTCCTGAAGTGAACATCTCAGTAACGAAATTGATGTTCCTGTTAGCTGTATCAACCCAGGAAGTGTAGAATTTCATTATGTTTGGATGCTTCAGTGTTTTGAGAAGATGAATCTCACAGTAAAGCCTTTCAAGGTCTTCAGGGCTTTGTAGGAAATCGTAAAGCTTAACCTGATTCCAAGCTACTTCAATCCCTTCGTACTCGTCAAATGCTCTGTAACTATATATAAATAAGAGAAAGATTCAGAAATGGAAGAAGGCCAATTAAAAAAGAGATTGATGAAATGTTCTTAGAAAAAATGAACAAAGATATTCCCATTTCTGGAAGGAATCTGAAAATGAAAAAAAATAGGGATTTTCCGAAATTAAACAAAACCCATTTGCAGGAAACCTTAAATGAAGACACATAAAGAACAACTTTAAGAAATCTGAAGTGGGTCCATTACACTATCTTTGAAGCTCCTTTGCCAAGGATTTCATCGTACTGCACACGAACAAAAACGATACATCATCAAACACACAGAAAAAAAAATCATCAATCTAGATATACAGAGAAAGAATGAGTTTTGTTTACTCTGCCATATCTTCCTGTAGGGTCTACTTCAACGAAATCTGAATAATCTGGTTCAAGATGCGAAAGACCATTCATTTCCTTCAAAAGTTGCAGGCTGAAAATGGTGTGTATTTTGATTTCTTCTCTGGAAAGCTAGCTGTTTATGCGTTTCTTTCTCTCGTTTTTGCTGAATGCAAATACACACGATCTATCATCACCTCACGAAAAATCATGGATCATTTTTTCTGAACTCTTGAAAAGTAGAGAGAGAAATGATAAAAGGATTCATCAAATCATTGAGGGCATATGAAAGAGCTGTCTCTCTCTTCTTAATTTTTTTATTTTATTTTTATTATAAGAAAGGTGGGTTGGAGTTACACGAGAACTGATCTTTCTTTAATGGCAGAAGAGCTGGGTTGAAAGATTCATTACCCAGACCATATTTTAGAGAGAGAGAATCCACCTCACATTAGAACGTGCCAAACAAAGCTGAAAATAGAGAAAGAGAGTTTACTTTAAAGAAAAACAATCCTAAACGATGGAATAAAAAGGGCCTAAACCTTTACATGACTATTACTTCAATTATCAGAAGTCATTTTACCACGAATCAATTATCAGCTAAAATAAAAATAAACAGTAGTGAATTATTATAAGACTTTTATAAGTTATTATTTAATTATTTCATGAATTATTAATGGATCTATAGATGGCAATAATCATAATGTTTGTAGGTGAATTTTTGTTTTATTTTATTAAAAATAAATAAAAGTTCTAAAATGAAATAAAAATGAAATGACATAATCCTTAAAAAGATCGTAAGAACCAAATGAGAGACATATCTCAAATGATGAAGTTCAGAATCGATAATAAAAATGGAATATTATTCTGACACGATACATGGCTAGAAAATAATCTTATAATTCTTTAGAGGAATTTCAATCTATCAGAATTAGAATTAAAAGAAATTATCTATTGTACTTAGACAAAGATATTCAAGAAGAAATATACAGTTTTATTCTAAGAAGTATTCCAAAAGGAGTCAAGATTCTGAATCTGATCAATAATATGTAAATCAATGGAAACACTGATACAAAGAGTTGTGATACTGTTATGAATGGAATGTTCGTGGTAGAAAAATCATGGGAGATCATTAAAATAAATGAGGTGGTGGTCGATTGACATAAAGTAGTATGGTCTTCAAAGGTTATACATTTACACCAATTCATCATTTGGTTGATATTTAGGAAAATATTGGCGACAAGAGACATAATAAAAAGTATATATGAATATTCCATACGTCAATTGTCCAATCTGCGTAGTAAAAGAGGAAATCATTGACCACCAGTTTGGGGTAACGCGTTTGTATTCAAGTTGTGGATAAATTTATCTCAAAACATTAATATCACTAACTTTCCAAATACATGAAACGACATCATAGAGCTTGTAAAAAAAACTATGGGCGAAATGATCAATTTTGCTCAGAACATGAATATCACTAACTTTTCAAGTACATGGAACGAAATCATATAGCTTCTAAAGAAAAATACTAAAGACAATAGCTTTTACGCGAATGTTTTCAAATGCTTCTTTGGAGCCCTGATCTACAATACCTAGAGAGAAAGAAATACAAGAATTCATAACACGAATGAGAGAACAAAAGAAAATGTTTGGAATGATATTGTTTCTGATGACAAAAAAAATTATTACAAGAAAATGAATATTCAAATAGTTTTTGTTTGATGACTTGTTTGTAATTTAATTATTTGTTTTTCTGTAATTCAATTGTTTGAAATACAATTGGTGTTTTCAAAAAAAATATAGTCTATTTAGCTTTGTTTCTTGAAACTTATTTTCCTCTTTTCGAATTTTTTTAAATAAAATTATATTATGCTGTTTTCCAAAAAAACATTATTTAATAACAAGTGCTAAAAAAAATTATCTTTTACATCAATTTGTATTTATTTATTTTTTATTTAATTCAATCAATTTTTTTATATTAAATAAAAATAAAAATTATTTTGAGTATTATTTTGACAATTTTCAAAAATTAGTTGCCGATTGAAATGATAATTATGATAAAATACTAATTTAAAAAAAAAAAATTCATGTACGTTCCTAATTTGTAAATTGTTTAACATATTTTAACTTGAGGTTTAAAAATATTCTAATCTATTTAAATATAGTTTCTCTAAAATATTATAGATAGATTTTCTACACAATGATAGTGTTACTAAAATCGTTTACAATTCCCGGAGAGCTGGGTTGTGCATGGTTATGAGGATTAGACATTTTTAGAATTTGGGTGGATTTAGAATATTTTTTGTAATAGACTTAAAATTTAAAAAATTATAAATAAAATAAGTGAATAATGTTAAGTTTTGCTCAATTTTTATTATGAATTATAGAATAAATGAATTAAATTGAAATTCTTTTATAAAATTCAGAGATTATGTCTATTTTTTATCCTAAAAAATATATTTTGCAGGTGGACTTTCCTAACATAGATTCGTCCCTAATTGATATAATATTCTATGTTTTTTAAAAACATCAAGATACCGCTTTATCATTTAATTTACATACAATAGGAGTCCCATAGCAAAAGATAAAATAAGCAAGTTTATGACTATATCTAATTTATAATGTGTCATTTGCACAACAAAAATGAAGACAACTACCCATCTTTTTGGAAGTTGCTCATTCACAATTGATCTATGGAGAAAACTCGACACAACTATAAGTTTGGTTAATTTCGCAGAAGAATGACACATAATCAAAAATAAATATCAAGAAAATTAGAAGCAATATATTTTTAGTTAACGTCCTCCATAGTACCTTGGAGCTACAATATATCAAATACATAAAATTTAGTTAGAAAGTAATGTACGAATCTTCTTATAAATGAGAGGAACAAATAAAACATATTTTTTCATTTAATTCTCTAATTAATAAATTAAATATATAATAACTTTAACAATACAAGAATTAATAAATTTTATAAATATAATGTTGAGTAAATTAAAATGAACTTAGGAATTAAGTTTATTTAAATCTACATTGTTCTAATTATGGGATGATATTATTTTGATGATGTGCGAATTAATTAAAATAAAACTTATTTGTGCACCGGCAAAGCTGAAAAGCTCTATTTATTGTTGAGATCAAATAAGACTAAGTCGGGTAATTTATTTTGTCCAGGCACAAATCTAAAGGATTATGCTACTTCAGACGTGGTCTGAAGTAGACACTTATAGACATCTTGTTACTTTAGACGGAGTCTGAAGTACGCAAGTAGATGTAGTCATCTAACTTCTTTAGACGCGGTCTAAAGGGAAGCGCAGCTAGACGATTTCTAACTCCCTTAGATGCGGTCTAAAGGGAAGCGTAGTTAGATGAGGTCTAACTCCCTTAGACGCGGTCTAAAGAGAAGCGTAGTTAGATGAGGTCTAACTCCCTTAGATGCGGTCTAAAGGGAAACATAGTTAGATGAGGTCTAACTCCTTTAGATATGGTCTAAAGGGAAACGTAGTTAGACGAGGTCTAACACCTTTAGATGTGGTCTAAAGAGAAACGTAGTTAGACGATGTTTAACTCCTTTAGATGCGGTCTAAAGGGAAACGTAGTTAGACGAGGTCTAACTCCTTTAGATACGGACTAAAGGAAAATGTAGTTAGATGAGGTCTAACTCCTTTAAATGCGGTCTAAAGGGAAGCATAGTTAGACGAGGTCTAACTCCCTTAGACACTATCTGAAGGGAAGCGTAGTTAAACGAGGTCTAACTCCTTTAAAATCAATCTAAAGAGAACGTTTGATGCCTTACTTCAGTAGCCGTCTGAAGGAAGCATCCATCTAATCACGTACTCACTCAGTTCTAACAACGTATGAACAACTACCACGAACCTCACTAGTACAAGACAATATCAGAGGATATTCAGCGAACTACCTGTTCTTGTACGGCCAAATCCAAATGCTTAGAGTCTACTATACTCTTGTACTATAGGCGACCGTCCAATGGACACATATCACGTGTCCATAAAGAATATTCGACCGTTAGTGCACTTCAACTATAAATAGAAGCACAAGGACAATGGTCGAACTGCTTCACATACTCGCTTCAAGAAAATTACTCTCAAGCTAAAAGCACAAACTATTCATTGTTTCATTGTGTGATCATATTGTAATTTCATACTGTCTTTTTTGTGAGAAATCTCAGTGTTGTAAGTTTATGTTAGGGTCTAAAATCAAGGCCTCGGTCCTAGAATAAATTCCAGCAACCTTTCTCGGCACCCGGTCTCGGTCTTAGTGTGCACATGGGCCAGATTTCTGTTTTGTTGTTTTATTATTTGTTTTGTTTTCCTTTTCTACTTTACAAACCGAATTCTGTTATTTTCTAGTTATTGTTATAACCGAATATTTTGGGGCAAGACATCACCTATATAAGGCTGATCTTTCTTCCCCAAGGACCCATGAATGGAATAATGAAGATATGAACTTCTACCCTATTCATCTATTATTATTTATTATGGACTGTTTGGTATAGACCAACAATAATTCTCTTCGCACCCTTGATTCTTCTATCCCTTCCCCCTAAATTCTCTATCGAAAACCTTCCGCTGCCCTTTGATTGTAGAATTTCACCGGTCTTATAAATCAAGAACGTGATTCTTGAACCCAAAACTCATCTTACGAAACAAGTCGTAACATTCTTGGTATCAGAGCAAGACGATTCTCAAATGAAAGAAACCAGATAGCAGCAAAGATGGATGATCTTAAGACCCTACTCGAAGGGCTGACCCATCAATATGCCTCCATGAATGCTGCCTTGCAACAAAATATGACCGAACAAGCTGCCTTGCACAATGCCTTTCAGTAAAATATGGACAAAAGGTATGCTGCTGGAAAAAGCTTGACAGCCATTGAAAAAGGTGCGTTTAATAATGGCCAAGATCCCGGCACCCGACCCTATAATATTGTTTCTTGCTACCTTCCTCCAACCCGGCTCACAAATGTTAGTATTCCTGAATTTGATGGGACTGATTTGGAGGGCTGCCTCTTATTTGCCGAGCAAATCTTTAGGGAAAGGAAGACGAATGATGTCACAAAGATGGACATTGTCCGCACTCACTTCTCAAAAGAGGCAAGAACGTGGCATGAATCATATTTGCGGAATCGCAACCATATGGAAGCATTGACGTGGCATAAATTCAAGAAAGATCTCTTGCTGCAATTCGGTCGCAGGCCCTTGTACAATGTCAAACCGCCGCTGCTGCCCAAACCATGCATTATTAACACGGTCTGGCCGAGCACAAAATGGGAGCCCAATCATAGGTGCAAATCCAGATTGTTCATGGCCCCGGCTAATCAGCAAGAAGTTCAAGAACTCGTTCAAGAACCCGTCCAAGAATCAGATTTTTATGACCCACCTTTGGCGCTTGAGACAAAGGACGAACGTGTCATTATCTTGCACACTTTCTCGGTCCAGCAAGGTGCCCCTTGGTCGCGGGATAACATAATACAAGGCAGCCAGCTAGAAAAGGCCTTGGAAAATCATAATGTTGCTGCCACGGTACAAATAAAGAGCAAAAACGAATGCCAAACTGTTTCACTTGTTTTGGAAGACGCTCCTGAAAATTTCCAAAATATAATCAAAGGGATCACCCAGCAACCCAACAACCGAACACCAGCCAGGAAGGTAGTCGGAAGACATGGCTATGTTGTTGCGCATGTGTTGCTGGTCTGGATAAAGGACTGGGCTTGGTTGTTTGAAGATATTCTAGAGTATGCCCGGAAGAAAAATGGCCCTTTTGCTGCACTTGGCGTGCTGGGCCGAAGGAAGGACTGGTCGTGGAGCAGGAAGACCGAAGGCTTCTAAGAAATGCGGTCCTAAGACTCCAACACTTGCTGGACTTGCTGAAGTCCGACCGAATTCTTTGAAATATTCAGCATGCACATTAGAGGCTCGGTAGACTCGGCAGACCACGGTCTTTTTCGTCGAGGGCGACGAATTTTGAAGGGGGAGATAATGTTAGGGTCTAAAATCAAGGCCTCGGTCCTAGAATAAATTCCAGCAACCTTTCTCGGCACCCGGTCTCGGTCTTAGTGTGCACATGGGCCAGATTTCTGTTTTGTTGTTTTATTATTTGTTTTGTTTTCCTTTTCTACTTTACAAACCGAATTCTGTTATTTTCTAGTTATTGTTGTAACCGAATATTTTGGGGCAAGACATCACCTATATAAGGCTGATCTTTCTTCCCCAAGGACCCATGAATGGAATAATGAAGATATGAACTTCTACCCTATTCATCTATTATTATTTACTATGGACTGTTTGGTATAGACCAACAGTAATTCTCTTCGCACCCTTGATTCTTCTATCCCTTCCCCCTAAATTCTCTATCGAAAACCTTCCGCTGCCCTTTGATTGTAGAATTTCACCGGTCTTATAAATCAAGAACGTGATTCTTGAACCCAAAACTCATCTTACGAAACAAGTCGTAACAGTTTAATAGAGGTTATTCTGTTCAACATAGAGTTATCTAGTAGAGTGAGTTGTACTCAAATTAAAGTCTTCAGTAGATATACTTCCGGTTGTGGAAGAAGGGGTGACGTAGGAGTTTTATCTCCGAACATTCATAAAACCTTTTGTGTTATTTACTTACTGCCATTTGCATTCATTTGTCTGAAACTTCAAATCTAACAAACAGTACCGCACTTGATTTTGTTTCAAGATGTTGGGTCAAATTATTTTGACTAAGTGTTGAAATAGTTTCACCATTGAGATTTTGATGATGAAATGATTTATGCGCTTTGATGCAGGCGTATCGAAATCATATTTCATTAGACTTGACTCTAGTGAGGTTCATTAGACCGTTTTGGCATTAGATGCACAGAATTAGACGTGCAGTCTAACTCAGCGGAGTTAGACGTGCAGTCTAATGGATTCCGTAATTAGACGTGCAGTCTAACTTAGTGGAGTTAGACGTGCAGTCTAACTCAGTGGAGTTAGACGTGCAGTCTAACTCAGCGGAGTTAGACGTGCAGTCTAATGTACACGGAATTAGATGTGCAGTCTAACTCAGTGGAGTTAGACGTGTAGTTTAACTCAGCGGAGTTAGACGTGCAATCTAATGTACACGGAATTAGACGTGTAGTCTAACTCAGCGGAGTTAGATGTGTAGTCTAATGTACACGGAATTAGACGTGTAGTCTAACTTAGTAGAGTTAGACGTGCAGTCTAATATATACGGAATTAGACGTGTAGTCTAACTCAGCGGAGTTAGACGTGCAGTCTATTAAATTGTGAAAGTTAGACGTGTAGTCTAACTCCTTCAAACAAGTCTGAAGTAGAACCGAAATTAGACGTGCAGTCTAATGATTAGTGAATGATTAGACATGAAGTTTAATCAGTGAAAGTTAGACGTGTAGTGTAACTCCTTCAGACAAGTTTGAAGTAGAACCGGAATTAGACGTGCAGTCTAATGGTTAGTGATTGATTATACGTGAAGTCTAATCAGTGAAAGTTAGGCGTGTAGTCTAACTCCTTTAGACAAGTCTGAAGTAGAACCAGAATTAGACGTGCAGTCTAACTCAGTGGAGTTAGACGTGTAGTCTAATGGTTAGTGAATGATTAGACGTATAATCTAATTAGTGAAAGTTAGACGTGTAGTCTAACTCCTTCAGAAAAGTCTGAAGTAGAACCGAAATTAGACGTGCAGTCTAACTCAGTAGAGTTAGACGTGCAGTCTAATGGTTAGTGAAAGTTAGACGTGTAGTCTAACTCCTTTAGATTAGTCTGAAGTGATTGTAATTAGACGTAAGTCAAATCCCATTAAACCAGGAGGTCTAATGGATTCTGCTCTTAGACGGGGATGTTTGATTTCATTAGACGAGGTCGTCTAACTAAAATACGTCTAATGCTAAGCTTAAGTAGTATGATTGAAGCTAGCACCCGCCTACCCACATGCTATAGTTGTACTCTAATCTTGCTCCACTTTCTAGTGAAGATCAGTACGATAGCTATATGCAACCAACCAATGAATGCCACGTAAGAGAATTTTCCTCATATTATTTGTTTTGTAGGTACATCTCTGATGGAATATTCGGCGCACTACCAGTTGGCGTACGACCACGATCCTTATTCTCAGAACCTATTGTGTACAATTGAGGCTTTCCAATGGAAGAGTGCCACGTATCATTCTAAAGATTCGACCGTTAGTCTATGCCCAGTATTTATCAAATCTCATGGACAACGGACAATCTGCCCAACGAATTTGAAAAAAATCTCTCTATAATCTTGCTTGCTGGAATTACAAAGAGAAATCAAGCATTTGAATATTCATACTGTGAAGTTGCTTTCGTGATTGTACTGTGTGTGAATCAAGAGAGAGCTAGAATTAAAAACACCTTTAGCTGAGTGATATTCTTCATCTTGTATATTGAATAGAGTGTGTTATGTTCAATAGTGAGCTAAGTGTGTGCAAAGTGTATTTGATTCGAAGCATATTATAGTGAATCCTTCCGGTGGTTAGAAGAAGGGGTGACGTAAGAGAGTTTCTCCGAACATCCATAAACAAACTACTGTGTTCTTTCATTTTTATCATCTCTTCATTCTTCATCTTGAGTTTCAAACCCAAGTAAACAATTCCGCCTTGATTCTGTTTCAAGTGTTTATAAGAGTTTGCGTAGAATAGAAAGCGAATTAAATCCCTAATAGGATTTCTTTCAAACCGTTTTTCATAAGCCTTCATCAATAGCCAGACCCCCGTCTCTATCGATAAATCCGATCCTATCAATTGGTATCAGAGCCCTGTTTCTATTTTCAAGCTTTTCCTTAAAAATGTCGACCATAACTAAAGATGCCAGTGCTACAACCATTCCAACTTTCTCTCGAGAAAACTACATTGTATAGAAGATAAGAGTTCGTGCTCATATTTCTTCTCTTCATGACGACATGTGGAGTGTCGTCACAGAAGGTCCCATCAAGATCGATTAGGAGAAAACTGACTGGACCACTGAAGAAAAGAGACAGAACAACCTTAACAATATGGCTCTTGATGTTCTGTACAAATCTCTCGATGATAGCATGTTCAACTACATCATCGAATGCGATACTGCCAAAGAGGTCTGGGACAGACTCACCCAACTATATGAGGGAAACGAGCAAACCAAGGAAAACAAGATTATGGTTTCCACACAGCAGTTTGATAGCTTAAAGATGCGTCCTGGTGAAACAATGAACGACTTCGACACCAGATTCAACAAGATTGTCTCCTCCCTATCCATCCTAGGCAAGACCTATAACAACAGGGAGCTTGCTATCAAGGTCATGCGTGCTCTTCGAAGGGAATGGGACATAAAGATGATGGCGATGAGAGAATCCAAAGATCTTAACAAGATATCTCTCTTTGATCTCTTTGCTGATCTCAAGGCCTATGAGTTCGAGCTGAACTGTAGGATGGAAGAAGATCAACCCACATCCGTTATTATTGCCAAGGCGATGGTGACTTCTGAAGAGCCACTAACCGTTCTGGATGTGAAGAGTTGATGATAAAGACACTCCCCTTTTAGGAAGTGAAAAAATGTATGATGTTGTAATAAATAAAGAAGTCTGTAATGACAATCTCGATGGGATGTCTTCGTATTTATTAATAAAGTGTCCAATAAAATACTAGAGTATAGTTTCGAATATATAACAGATGATGATGTTTTTTTTCAGTCTGATATTAACTTCGAAATGAAAAACTTCTTAAAACACGAGAATGAAATCATTTCCGCAATTGAAACGACAATCGAAATAAAACTCAATACGGTCGTCGATCCTCAAATTGTATTAATTGGACAAAGCCCGAGTGATGACTAACATCATGAAATGATAGAATTGCTAAAGACCAAAAAAGACATGTTTGTCTGGTCTCACATGGATATACCTAAAGTGGAACCTTATATCCTGAGGCTAAGCCCGTCAAACAGAAGCTAAAAAGATGAAAATGAAGGTTGTTGTCAAGATAAAGAAGGAAGTTCAGAAACAGTTGGAAGCAAAATTCCTTGAAACTGTGGACTACCCCACATGGATAGCCAATGTGGTTTCTGTCTAAAAGAAAGACAGAAGAATGCGTGTGTTTAGACTATCGTGATCCAAAAAGCCAGTCCTTAGGATAACTTTTCTTTATCTCATATCGACATTTTGGTCAATCATGCTGCTGTCAATCAGCTGTTGTCTTTCATGGATGAATTATCAGGATATAACAAAATCTTGATCGCAAAAGAAGACAAAGAAAAGACCACCTTTATCACAAAGGTAGGAATATTTCTGCTTTAGGGTTATGTCATTCATTCTTAAAAGCACCGGGGCTACTTACCAAAGAGTAGTAACTATGATCTTTCATGACACGATCCACAAGGAAATGGAAGTCTACATTGAAGACATGATTGTGAAATCAAAAGATTGCTAGGGTCATATTTCCAACTTAGACAAATTCTTGTAGAGAATTAGGAAATACCGACTTCAGTTAAATCTAAAGAAGTGTGCTTTCAGAGTCACCTCTAGTAAGAAGTTATGTTTCCTTATTACCCATCAAGGAATATAAATCGATCCATCCAAAATCAAGACTTTTACGACTATGTTTGTGCCGTGAATGAGATAGAAGTCTGAAGCTTTCTTAGAAAATTTCAGTTTATTAGTAGGTTCATTAACAAAATTTCAATTTATTAGTAGGTTCATTAACAAAATTTCAGTTTATTAGTAGGTTCATTAACAAATCGATATTACCTATACGATTTAGAAGATTGTTAAAGGAAGCATTGTTGCAGACTTCCTAAAGATCAACCTATCATGGTCGAGCCTTCAAAATGTACATTTGATCGATTCTATTTCAACAGAAAGCTCATACATGATATATATAATGATTCTTAATAAAGAAATCACACAATCAAGCATAAGAACACGATCAAACTGATTAAACAAGAAAAATTCAAAAAATTCAAAATTTTCAATCACAAATCATGATACAAATGATATGTATGCACACCAATAGTGGGAGAACGCTTCGGGTGTGTTGGCAGCTATTCAAGAATATGGATTGAAGCTTGGATCGTCGGAACAAGTTTTGACAAAAACTATTTTTCCAGAATCTTCAAAGCTTGATTTTAGGTGAAAAGATCCGTTGATTGATAGGTTATTGTTTGATTATTTGGTCTATAAACTTTGGCGGAGTATTTATATAGTAGATAAGTCGGTTGAGGAAGGTTAATTTTGGACGAATTGAACCTCATGCGAGCTTAACTCTAAAATCCTATCCGGCAGTTGGCAACCTTATCTACACTGGGATAAGGCTGGAGGATAAGGGGGAAACGTAGGCGCTGACGAGAGGGTCACGCGGCCAAAAAATCAAGGAATTTAATCGCCTGTGAAGGAAGCTAGAGCTTCAGGAAGGTTGGACGCCGACGAGGTCACAATTCTGACGAGGTCGCTATTCTAGCAAAGTAGATGAGCCAAACAATGTCTTTTCGTGTAACGGGACATATGGTTCCATCTGGTTCCGTCTACAGTCAACCTAGTTGACTTAACGGGGTAAGTCTGTCCGATTAGTTGATTCAGAACGGATGCGCCCACATGGCTCTATTACATCCGGTTGCGTGGAAGCGTCTGGGCTGTTGGATGAGATTTGGATGCTCATCTGATGGTCCCCTTCCGTAGAGATTGAACATAATTTCAGCTACATAGGAGTATTAGATTTTATTTTTATTTAAAAGGTTATTAAAAATTGGTTTTTAATTCCTTTTAAATTAATTCTTTCACCAACAATATAACAAAAAATATTTCTGGAATCATTATAACAATTATGATCATAATTATTTTTTTTTGGTATTTTTTGGAATTTTGGGGTATATTTTTTAATTGCCTTATGTCATGAATTAAACATAAATCATGATTAAATAATAATTCAATATTTTCACCCACTTTTTTTTTTGTCTAATTTGGGTAAAATAAATACAAAATTTTATCCTCAAATTATTTAAGATATTTTGAATATAAAAATCCAAAATATTATTTTAATATTATTAAAAATAATAATATTATTTGAAACTAGGGTAAGTAAAATTTTCATGCTTATAGAATGCCCTCTCGAACCGAGTTTGAAATAAAATGAGTTTTTGGAAAATGTGGGTTCAAGTTTGATCATAAAAATTAGTACCCTAACATACAGTGAGGTATAAGGATAAAACCTAGATGACACCAGATGTTGGTGATGAGTCATCACAATGACTCATGGTTGGGGAGATTACATGATCTTCCTTAGCATGTTGTCGTTTGTCGGGGATAGACTATCACAATAGTCTTATCATTCACTGGGAAGATGATAGGGTGTTGCTGAGGGTTGAGTCATGACAATGTCTCATTCTCTTCTTTGTTGAATCTTGATGAGGATAGACAATAGTCTTACCATACTAGGGAGTAAGAGAGACTCCAACTAGGTATGGATTATTACAATAATCCTATCATAATAATGACCGATGGTACCTATAAATAGATAGGACTCACCTAGGGATTAAAAAGAACTCTTTGTGGGGAAGAGTCTCATGCTAGTAAGACTACCTATTGAGAAGTAGCGCTCTCTTGAGGATTGCCCTTTTGGGAATAAAATCCCACGTGGATAGAGATAAAACTCACGGGATAGTGATAACAATCATACCATGTCCATCAACATATGTAATCCACTACCAGATATTAGTCATTACAATGACTCTCAAACATGTCTAAATACTATAGGATTTATGGTAGGTGATGGTATCCTCAACTAGAATTTTTCTAGGGGAATGAAGAGAACACTCAGATGACGATGAGGGAAGATCTTCTAGATAACGTGACAAAAATCACGTGGGATGGTGATAATAGTCACGCTGTTTTGGGGAATGTAGCTATCGTTGCTCTGTGAGGATGATTACAATTGTATTGAGAACATAAGTTATAACAATGACCTATAGACAAGATGGGTGATAACAATCACTCTGGTGGTGAGTGGTCATAACAATGACCGATATAGATACCAATCAAGAGATATTGCTTACTCTAGAAGGGGATAAGCGAGAGTACTCACTCTGAGGAGAATAATTTATAACCATAACCCTTATAGTCGTCAATTTGTTTGAATAATGGGAGGTCTTGGGACCGTTGGTATTGGCGCTTAGATGTCATCAGGACATTTGTTTTTGCCAACGCCGGGTTGCTTGTACAGAGCTTAGGAGGAGCCATGGCCTTCCAAGTAGTTGTGACCTGGTGAATATCTGCGTTTTTCTTCCTCTAATGTCGAGGAGGAGCAACGTATACCTTCACGATTTTACCCTCTTTTCTTTCATTGTCAAAGGATTCGTCGAGTTTATTGACCGTTTTGAGGAGCTTCTTCATTTTTAGAATGTTTTGACGGTGAATCCAATAAAATATCAACCGTTAACATTATCCAGATTCATATCAAATTGTCTTTGTTCGCTAGGTAGAGAATCAATCTCTTCACCAACAACTTTCCATCTTTCGATGAAGACTATAAATTTTTCATTTTCTCCTTTTTTCACATTCTTGAGCTTCTACTCAGGCCGTTCTAAGCTGAGAAGAATACTAAAACATTCTATGAAGATTGACGCGAGTTCCTCGATAGTTTGAAGATAAACTATCTTCTTTTAGTGATACCAACGCAGAGCCACTCCATCTAAATACTAATGAAATAGATGGAGGACTATTAGTTCTCTCATATATAAAAGTGTCATATCCATGGTGTATATCTGGAAGAAAGTAGCAAGGTCAGTCTAGACTACATATTTTTATAGAGAATGAAGTTTTATCCATAAAGGGATCATTGCGCGTTCAGCAGTTTTCAGGGCGTTTTTCCAATCATGGTGTTCATCCAAACATCCTTTGATCAATTGATTGAGCTGATCTTGGAATTTGTCCTGATTAGAATTCAATTGAGCAATCTAGACCTCATATTCCGTAGGAAGGATGATATTAGGATTTTCCCCTTCTCGGGCATTAGGGTTATCAACAACTTCTAGCTAAGTCCTTTCTAACCTACTATTATCTTTAGGAGTCTCTTCATAGAGAGGTTTCTTCCACATTACGACGAGTTTGAAGATTAACCCTAATCAGATTGACAATGGTATAACCTGTGGTGGCTATCATGATGAGGATGGATGTTTCGGGACAGGGATGACAAGATTAGTCATCAAGCTCGTTAGTATTGTAAACTATTCAGTGACTTACAAAAGAGTATTTTCATCTTAGGAAACTCAGTTGGAGATATTGTGTCCTTATCGTTCTTTGGAGTTCATTCGGCCATGTCTTAGTGCACAAAATGTCCTATTTTTGGATCTCTTCTTTGTGGGGCCGTACTTGGTCAAAATTGACTAGCATTCTGTTACAAAGATAGAGATAAATGAGGGTTTTGCAAATGTCGTACAATACAAATGAAAAAGATGACATGAATTTAAGAAAGCAAGGATCTTATTCAAGATCATATAAACAAACATAGAGTCATGTATAAACATACTCGCAACGTTTGTTATAGAGAGACTCTCTTATTGATATTTTACAAAAGAGTCTAAATGGGAAAAAGTCCCAGATGAAGGCGAAAACTTCTTAAGTCCAGACATAGTCTGGTTCGATATGAGCATTCTCCGCTACTTCAGCCTAATGAGATTTCTCATAATGGTTGGTGATAAGATTTTGGTATTTCCTTCATCCTGTCATGATATTGATCTGAAAGGCATCGTGCCACTAGCCAAGGTACTCTACGTGGAGCCTCCGGGTTATGGGCCTATCGGTTGCAACAACAGGTTTGACATGGCTGTGGCCAAACTATTTGAACAATTCATGGGTATATTAGTAAGTGATCCATTATAAATCCAAGAGTAGGAAAAGTGCCTTATCATTCATCATGAATGTCTTATTCTTGATGGGGTATTAGGGAAGAATGTCCCATGTTTCATTATCATCCAGTATCGGGGGGCATTAGGAGATAGGGCATTAACTAGATCGATATGAGCTATTTAGAGATCGATAGATAGCCCTTCTTACTCATGGTGGGAGATCGATATGAGCTATTTAGACCCATGAGTGTTTCTTCTAATACAATGCCAGAAGGATCTTTGTTGCCTTTTTGCAACTAATTTGATGCCTCGATAATCCTTGAAGAAGGATTGTCGTTTGCTTGTTTGATGAAGTAGTGAGCGAGTAGGATGAACATCGTAATTATGGATGATCATACTTTTATCGGGACTTCTCCGTACCTGATCTCTAGTTCGGCTCAAGCCAAAAGTTGATGCTCATGCCGGAGATGATGGTATTAGAGGTTTCTTCGGAGTAGTGGTACTCCTTTTGTAGAAGTCTATCGAAAGATATCAAGTCTAGGAATGGCTTTAGATGTATAACATTCTTGTTATCTAGCATTAGAATAACCTATAATTTTTCTATGGTGGGGCACATGATCCTACTACAGAGGGCGTAGGCTCTTTGATCAGGATTCCAAATTTGTTACATTTTCATCATGAAGTTAGGGTTGACTTCGTATATCAAGAACTTTACAATGGGATTGAGACCGTAGTCTTCGAAGTACCATCGGTTTTCACGAATGTGTTTTGTCTAAGAGAGTAGCTCGACATCCGTCAACATGGTCATCGTGGATGATTGTGATTGTAGAATAGAGAACGTATTACAATTATAACAACAAAAGAAAATACATATTCAAATAACATGACCTATATATAAAGATCTCTTAAGGTTTTATACACATTTGCTTTCAAAATAAAGAACATCCGATGTTACATTTATAAATTTCAGAGTTCTTTAGGGTTTGTCTAGTTGACTATAGTAGGCTTCTAAGCTTTGCCGCTTTGTACAAAAAAAGGTAAGACTTAGTGCCCCTCTTCAAGGGGAGCAAGTTCAACTACAACAAGTGGAGGTGACAGAGCCTACACTTTCTTCTTCTTCTTGTTGGCGGTGGAATTCGTCCATGTTTTGGTCGATGTAGTCTTTGCAATCCTTAGGGATTCCCATCTTGACGCAATCATTCCGAAGCTCCAGATAGTTGAAAAAGTCATTGTGTTGGATTGGCCTGTATATGGCCATTATACAGTCATGGCAAGGGGGCATGCTAATAGGATCGACGACACCAATAGAGACGGGGGTCTGGCTATTGATGACGACTTCGGACAAACAATTTGATAGAAATCCTGTTAGGGATTTAAATCACTTTCTATTGTACACAAACCCTTACAAACTCTTGAACGATTCAAGTGCGGAAACGTTTGCATATGTTTGAAGCTAAGAACTAAGAATGAGAAGATGACAGAATGAAAAAGGCACAGTAGTTTGTTTATGGATGTTCGTAGCAAACTATCATACGTCACCCCTTTATCCAACCACCGGAAGGATTCACTATAAGTAACTTTGAATCAAATACAGTTGCACGATTAGCTCACTGTTGAATAGAACAGACTCTGTTCAACTTACAATATGATGAAGAATATCACTCAGCTAAAACTATGCTTTGATTCTAACTCTCTCTTGATAAACACACACTAAAACAAGAAAGCAGTTGTCTCGAAATACCAGTTTGAATATTCGGGTATGATTCTCAATGTTCAGCAAATTATCTTCTGGCTCTGGATTCAGTAGTTCTTCTGTTGTCCTTGAGGATCTTTAAATAAGGAGCAGGTACCAACGATCGAATCTTCCATAATGACACGTGGCTAACTTCCATTGGAACGCCTCCATAGAAAACAACAGACTCTAAGCACTATGATCATGGCCATACAAATTTGGTACTGCTCCAAATATGATCGTACTGATCTTCACTGGAAAGTGGAGCATGAGTAGCATACAACTAGTTGATCGTGGGCAGACGGGTGCTAGCTTCAAGCAAATGTTTAAGCATTGCATTAGACGTTTTTCACTTAGACGACCTCATCTAATGAAATTTGACCCCACGTCTAATAGTAGGATCCATTAGACCACCTGGTCTAATGGGATTAGATGACACGTCTAATAACACATCCCTTCAGATTAATCTGAAGGAGTTAGACTACACGTCTAACTTTCATTAGTTAGACTACATGTCTAACTATACATCCCTTCAGACTAATTTGAAGGAGTTAGACTACACGTCTAACTTTCATTAGTTAGACTGCACATCTAACTCTCATCTTTTAGACTGCACGTCTAACTACGTCTGTTAGACTACACGTCTAACTATGTATCCGTTAGACTGCACGTCTAACAATACATCCCTTCAGACTAATCTAAAGGAGTTAGACTATAGGTCTAACTCTTATCTGTTAGACTACACGTCTAACTACGTATCCGTTAGATTGCATGTCTAACTACGTCTGTTAGACTGCACGTGTAACTACGTATCCGTTAGACTGCACGTCTAACTACGTCTGTTAGACTGCACGTCTAACTATGTCTGTTAGAATGCACGTCTAATTACGTCTGTTAGATTGCACGTCTAACTACGCCTGTTAGACTGCACGTCTAACTACGTATCCGTTAGACTGTACATCTAACTACGTCTGTTAGACTGCACGTCTAATTATGTATCTGTTAGACTGCATGTCTTACTATGTCTATTAGACTGCACGTCTGACTACGTGTGTTAGACTACACGTCTAACTACGTTTGTTAGACTACACGTTTAACTATGCCTATTAGACTGCACGTCTAACTACGCCTGTTAGACTACACGTCTAACTACGTATCCGTTAGACTACACGTCTAACTACGTCTGTTAGACTGCACGTCTAACTACGTATGTTAGACTACACGTCTAACTACGTATCTGTTAGACTGCACGTCTAACTACATCTGTTAGACTGCACGTCTAACTACGTCTGTTAGACTACACGTCTAACTACGTATCCGTTAGACTATACGTCTAACTACATATGTTAGATTGCATGTCTAACTACGTCTGTTAGATTACACTTCTAACTACGTATCTGTTAGACTGCACGTCTAACTACGTCTATTAGACTGCACGTCTAACTATGTCTGTTAGACTGCACGTCTAACTATGTCTGTTAAACTGCACGTCTAACTACGTCTATTAGACTGCACGTCTAACTACGTATTTGTTAGATTGCACGTTTAACTTAATGCATCTAATAACCAATCAGTCTAATGAACCTCATTCAGACTTAGTCTAATATAACCTGTTTTCGATACACCTGCACAAAAAACAATTAGACGACTTAGATTATGTTTTAACCCATCAAATCATCAAAATTCCATTAGTCAATCTACTTTGACAATTAGTCAAAATAATTTGACCCAACACATGCAGTCGCACCCGAATTGTTTGAGCAGTTCACTAGTATAGTATGTAGTAATCCACTCGAGGACCATGAGTATAATTATGGGTTGGCGTTCATCAGATGAACTATTCTCTTGATACCGTACCATGGAAGAAGCTCTCGAATAGTATTTTAAAAATACAACATATTATTTTAATATTATTAAAAATAATAATATTATTTGAAGGTAAATCAAAATTTCATGCTTAAATATATGTATGAGAATCCATCTACTAATAACAATGTACATTTAATAAAGATACTCTTTTACTTAAGAATGATTGTTGGTACTTCTGTCACTACTCATTTGAAAAAATTAAATACAATTGTAAATCAATTACTATATGTTGATATTGATTTTGGGGATGAAGTTAGTGCCCTAATTTTGTTAGTATCTCTACCAATTAGCTGAAAACCTATGATAGTAGAAATTAACAACTCTATTGGAAAATTTTAAACTGAATTTTATTGAAGTTAAAGATTGTATTCTTATTGAAGAAGTTCGTAAAATTGATTCTGGTGAAACGTTCAAAGGTTTTGATATGAATGTTGAAAATACGGGAATATGTAATGATATAAATTTCAACCGAGGTAAAAGAAGATATATGTCGAGGAATATGAAGAGTTAACCCAAGTCGGGGTGGACATTTGACTGCTGAAATTGTGGTAAGTAAGGTCACCTGATGAGAAACTGAAAAGCACCGAAAAGAAACGTTGATGATAAAAATGGTGCAGCCAACGCAATTACAAAAATTGACACTGATGTGGTACTTATGTCTATTGATATCCTGCTAGATAATGTGTTTTGGATTTAGGAGCATCTTTCCATACCACTGCCCATAAAGAATTAATGGAAAATTATATAGTTGGAAACTGTGGGAAAGTTTATCTTGCAGATGGTGAGACACTAGATATTGTTGGAATGGGGAAATCAAATTGAAGATGACAAACGGTTTTATTTGGAGGATTAATAAGGTGTGACACATTCCATATTTAATGAACAATCTAATTTCTGTTACACAACTTGATGAAGAAGGTCACAATTTAAGTTGTGAATTTGGTGCGTGGAAGGTAACTAAAGGAGCAATAATTATTACTCGAGGTCAGAAAACAGAAACGTTATACACGACTTCAACTTGTAGAGAAACATTTGTTGCTGTAGTTGATGACTCGAAGAATAGTGAGCTATGAAATTGCAGGTTGGGCCATATGAGCGAAAAATAGATGAATTTTTTTTTGAAAAATGAAAAGATTCCAGAACTGAAGTCTTTTGAACATCATTTATGTGAAAACTACATTATTGGAAAACAGAAATATGTGAGCTTCTTAAAGATTGGGAAGGAGCTAAAGAAAGAAAGACTAGAGTTGGTACTCACTGATGTGTGGGGATCTTCACTTGTTTCTTCTATTGGCGGATCACAATACTACATGACGTTTATAGATGATTCTACGAGAAAGTTATGGGTATATTTTATGAAGAAGAAATATGATGTATTTGTGATTATTAAAAAGTGAAAGGCTATGGTTAAAAATGAAACAAATCGGAAGGTTAAATGCTTGGGATCTAACAACAAAGACGAGTACAACAGTTCAGACTTCATAAAATATTATGCTGTTAAAGGGATCAATATGGTGAAGACTGTTCGAAAAATTCCTTAAGAGAATGGAGTATTTGAACGGATGAATCGAACATTGAACGAGCATGCTAGAAGCATGAGATTGCATGTTGGGCTGCCGAAAACCTTTTGGGTCAAAACTATCAACACTACTAACTACTTGATAAATAGGGGACCCTCTAATCCTCATGAATTCAGAATTCCTAAACAAGCCTGGAGAAATTAAAAGGTAAATCTTTCTTATTTGAAAGTGTTTAGTTTTATTAATAAATATGATAGGAGCAAACTCGATTTCATTGGTTATGGTGATATCGAGTTTGGTTATCGTTTTTGGAATAATCAAAATCGAAAGATCATTCTTAGCTGAAACGTTATCTTCAATGAACATGTTCTCTACAAAGATTTTGTTGGGAAGACATCAGATGGTGATTCCAAATTGGAAGAGACTAATATTGCCGATTTGGGAGATTTTTCTGCTAAATATATACCGACGGTTAAAGAAGACCAATGTGTTGTTGAAGATGAAATCGTTGAGAACGTGGCTCCATCGGAAAATAAGAAAACACCAATTATACAATTGAGAAGATCATCAAGAAATTGAAAACTAGTCGAGAGGTGGTCCCCATCTCTGAACTATATCTTGTTTACAAATAGAGGCGAACTTGAATGCTTTAAGGAAACACTACAATCTGATGAATCAGTTAAGTGGGAGTTTTCAATGATAAATGAGATGGACTCTTTGATGTTGAATCACTCTTGGGAGCTCACTGAGCTACCAAAGGGAAAGAAAATATTTCACAAAAAGTGGATATTCAAGATTAAAGAAGAACATGATAAAACTATGAGGTATAAGGGAATGTTGGTTGTGAAAGTATTTTAGAAAAGGAAGGTATTGACTACAATGAGATCTTCTTTCCAGTAGTCAAATCGATAACAATTAAAACTATTTTCAGTTTTATTGTGAAAGAAGACCTTCATCTTTAACAAATGAATGTCAAAACTGCTTTTGTTCATGGTGATTTGGATGAAGAGATTTACATGCGATAACCACAGACTTTGAAATCAAAAGAAAATATGAACTTGTGTGTAAGATTTAGAAGAGTCTCTATGATTTGAAACAGACTCCAAGTTAGTGGTAGAAAAAGTTCGATAGCTTCATGAAAAGTATGATTTTTTTGAGGTGTGAAGCTGATCATTGCTTCTATATCAAGAGGTTTGATAAATTGTACATTATTCTACTCCTCTACGTTGATGACATGTTGATTGCTAGAGAAAACTTGTATGAGATTAACATGCTAAAGAAAGAGTTATCTGAAAAGTTTGTAATGAAGGATTTGGGTGCTGCAAAACAAATTCTTGGGATGAGAATTTTCAGGGATAAAGAAGTTCTCAAGCTTTCACAAGAAGAATATTTGAAGAATGTTCTAAGAAGATTCAACATGTATGATGCAAAACTAGTTATTACCCCCTTAGTTAGTCACTTCGGACTATCTAAAGATTAGTCGCCTTCAACAGAGGATGAGAAAAATTACACGTATAACTACGTATCTGTTAAACTAGAATGTCTAACTACGTATTTGTTAGACTGACACGTCTAACTACGTATTTATTATACTGACACGTCTAACTATGTATCTATTAGACTAGCATGTCTAACTACGTATCTGTTAGACTGACACGTCTAACTATGTATTTGTTAGACTGACACGTCTAACTACGTATTTTTAGACTATCACGTCTAACTGTGTATTTGTTAGACTAGCACGTCTAACTACGTATCTGTTAGTCTAACACGTCTAACTACGTATCTATTAGACTACCACGTCTAACTACATATCTATTATACTGGCACGTCTAACTACGTATCTGTTAGACTAGTAGTCTAACTATGTATCCGTTAGACTACCATGTCTAACTACGTATCTATTAGACTATCACGTCTAACTACGTAACACGTTTAATTAGCTTGCTTAGACCACGTTTAAATTAGCCAGATCTGATGCTCTTGCATAGAAAAAATTAGATGACTTTGCTTTGTTTATTCAACTTTTAATCATAGTTAAGTTTACTCATACATCATCAAAATAACGTTAATCAAACTAAATTTGACCCAACAACATATGTTCTTCCTTTTTCATCTCTTCAAGTAGGTTCTTTTAAATGATTCCTTGTATAATACTTTCCAATCGTCGATTCTATACATCGACATTGGTCCTATTCATTGTTCATCCAATTCAATTGATTAAGTTAAATTTGTTTGTTAATTGACTAATTGTTGAATTGCTTGATTTCTTGATTAATCTAACTGTTAGAAGTCCCTAGTTTTGATTGAGTCTAGTTTAGAAAGAGGCTAGATCTTGACTAGCCTCATTTCTTAACTTCTAATCTTCGATAGAAACTTCAAAGTTTAGTCCTTAGAGTAAAATCACTAAAGGCTTCTTATGAAAAGTGTCAGAACTATTTTGGTCTTGGCTAGAATTCTTTTTGAGTTCTATGATGCAATGAAGATGAAGCCATATCCTAGCGAAGGGATCTCCTTGACGAGCTATAGGTTGCACACATTAAGTAACTTCTAATCGATTTCTCGATCCATAGGGGAATCCTTAGTCGATTCCTCTACTTTTCATTCTAGAGAACCGAAACTACTATCCACGGTCTCTAATACCACGACGAGCCACCAAAGCTAAAAGCTCTATTATTCTGAGGCGACGACAAAACCAAATGACGTATTTATCGGAAGAACAAAATGTAGATCGAAAAACAGAGCTTGTTGTTGTTCTTCTATGTTGGATTCTATTCACATTCAGACGACTTCCTAAACAAATGATTTAGAGGCGATTCTGACAGAGTAGCATCCAACCCTCATGTGAATCCCTGTGTGACGATGGGAACATGCTATGTTTGAAGTAGCCAAGGAGGAAAACGTCTATATCCCTTTAGCCTTTTCCAAAAATTATTCTTTATGGATTCTTGAACTAACAAAGGATGTTCAAAGAAACCTTCAAAGTTTCCATTCTTTTAAATTTGTTCTGAAACATAATTACTGAATTAATTTATTAATTCGTAATTAAATAAGTCCCTGAACTTTCTGCCTATGTGCAATTTCAACCTCAAACTTCCAATTTCGGAATATTTTCAATAATTTTGAAACAATTCAACCCTTGGAATAATTTTTACGTCCAATTCGACCCTTAAACTTTATATATGTCCAATTTTGAATATAAAGTTTTAATTACAACAAATTTGAAATTCTTTATGCTTGTTTGGGTTCATTTTCACACCAAACAACCTTGTTTCATCAAATGGAGACTCTAAATCAATTTTGAAAAATTTTAAAATGTCATGGATTGTAAAAAATATTATTTTCTACAAGAATACAATTTTTTTCATAATTTTTAGTGCCCATTTGGAAAACATCCTAATTTAAAATGCTCATATATTGAGCTCCATATCTCAGAAAAATTACAAAATTTCTATAGTGGGTCCATAAAATTATTTCTAACCTCCACGAAATATGTAAGAATTTTCGGAACACTTTTGGAAAAATAGTCAGTTTAGTAGTGTAATATCGGAAGCTATGTAACTCCGAAAATTCCAAACTAAAGTGCAAAGGTTTCTTAAAATATGGTCGACATACACAAAGACTTTAAAAAAAATTGAACATTTTTCATAAAATTATTGATTTTAATTGTGTCATTAATGGGGCTCCAATTCCCCTTTCAATCCTTAATCCAAATATTTCTACACTCGTGAACTCATTTCTTTTCTTTGTATAAAATTCATTGTTCGAACTCGGCAAGAAAAACTCTAAGCAACATGGAAATCGACGAAAAATGACTCAATTCGAACCCCTAACACTTATGTTCTAGAGCAATACGAAAAATTGAATAAGTTCCCACAACACATGGAAGGTTAGACTAATAGCTACTAAGAATGTTACGATTCCCCGTGATTTAAAAAAATATCGCTTGATTAATTCGATACGAAAATGAAACTTCAATTGTATGTGAAAATGTATGTATGTATCCTTGGTCACCTACAACTCGGAAGAGAAACAATGTGCCAAATGTTTTCGATATACCTTACCGATTCAGCGCTCTTTGTTGGTACAACCAACATTACATAACTATTGTCAAAACCTTTGATCAAACCACTAAAGCATTCAATAGTAGGTTCTCCATATATATCACAATGTAAAATATGAAAGGTAGCTCAAACACGTTAAATAGATGCACGATGAAAAATTCTCAACATTCATAGCAAGATGGAAAGACATAACTTCTGATACGGATACACTCCCTTGTGAGGTAGAGAAAATGCAAATGATCAAAAAAATTATCAACTAGGCATATATTATTGGAATGGACGATAAGAAACACAAAACTTTGGACATGACAATAGACACTGTTTTACCCTAAAAGGAAAAATCTAAGACCTAATTGACAAACAAGTGAGTGCGAAATCTGAGATAAAAACATGACTAAGGGGCAAGACAACTCATGAGATGTAAATTAATGTTTTTATCAATTTTCTTGTAAAATATGTAAATAAACAAAAATATATTATATTTTTTTAGAAGTTTTGAAACATTGAAATACGACCGACTTGATTTTCTTTAATGGAAGATGGTAGGCAATATACTTTGGGGCTCAATCAGATGACTTATAATTTTTTCTTTTGAGAAAGAACGAGACATTGACCCCTATTAAAAAATAATAAAAAAAATGATGTGACTTTCAGTTATTAAAATAAAGTTTTACCAAAAATATTTTATGCAGCTATGAAGGTCATTTTGAAATATAAGGATTTTATAAAACAAGTAAGAGTAAGGTAGAGATCATTACTTTACAATGACTATTTTAAGGAAAATTCGTTTATTTCAATAAACTTCGATTTAAAAGATAAATGTTTAAATTTAATTTCATGTTTAACGAATATTGTAGAAAAGTTAACTCTCGAATGATATTTTGTGAAAAAGACACCAAATGCATTAAGGTCAAATTTAAAGTCGCAAATTGAAAAACTTTATTTCAACTTTTCCAAAAAATGTGAAGATGTTTTATCACCCCTTGATGTTCATAAAGATTTCATGTCTTAAATTACCTAAAATAATAATATGAGTGTACCGATTCTATTAGATATACTTGTGGTATGAAAAATAATAATGAAAAAAAGATTTTGTATTGGTTGAGGTATTGAAATCACCATTTTTTCTCACTCGAAACCTATTCCTGATTCTACGTGCAAGAGTATAGATATACTTATTCTACCATATACACTTTAGTTTCCAAAATGACTCATAGAGATTGAGATTTTTTCTAAAATCACCATTTAACGTTCATCTAAAATGCTAAAAGTAAAGAACTCAAGTGTATCGATTCTATTAGATATAGTCCGATTCGGAGGTCATATACACAGGGAAAATGGGTAGAACAGATGAAAGAGTCAACTTAGGTTAGTCTAGGACTTAGTTAACCCAAAAATATCATGGTCAACTCAAGGTCAACACTGTAGCCTCGGTCAAACACGAAAGGAATGTGGGAAATACATTCATGCGTAAAGGCCATGATAGTTCCCTTCTCTGGATTTGTCTCGTCGAGTCATCGTCGGGATCCTCATCGGATTCATCGTCCCTTCAAGAACACCGTGAAGGTGGTCTTCAAATGGTCATCACTTCTAGCAACCAAAAATGAAGAAAAATCCTCTTGACACCTTTCACTAAAATATTCATTCTAGATTTGTTTATCAACCAAAATTGATGAATTTGGTACTAAAAGAACCACAAGATAAAGATCTACAATTATGTTCAAACCGAATGCCAAATCCAATAGCAAAATTTCCATGAATTTGATAAGAAGTCAAGATCATAAACATGAAGACAATATTTTCCCACTTTGTCTTCAACAAATGATTTGGGAATTTGTAGTACACTTTTGGGACTATGAGGTGTCAAATCAAAGCTAATATGAAACTTGAGGGATTGGAACTTGTGTCAATGCATTTTGACTTCTAGAGCATCATGAATAGCCTTGGAATGAAAGAAATGAACATGATTCAATCATGGGATTTAACTAGCCTTGGTACTCTATAATTAGTTTAATTAGGTTTTGACCTAGGGTTAATTATTTTAATTTATTTATTCGAAAATAAATTAAAATAATTATTTTAATTTTATAAATTGGGTATGTAAAATTTTAGTGCTTACAAAGTGCCCCTCTCGAATCGAGTTTGAATACAACAATCTGTATTTAAAAACATTGATTCGAGTATGACATCTAACACTAAGTTATATTGTCAAATTTATAATGAGGGTATTTATAAATATAATACCTGCAGCATTCTGATTGTTGTAGTGACATATTAATGCCGTGTACATCATTTTGTCCAAGCGTTTCTTTAGGGATCTTTCTTGGATAATTATCCTAACAAGAATAATTATTGGGAAACCTATTTTACAGATCTCAACAAAGTACATATAAAAGCCGAAGAATAGATATAATCATAGGTATTAAAATATCAATTCTTATATAGCATGAAAATCAACAGATTATATAGTCATGTACAAATGGATATTGGTTAATGAGATATACAAGGGAACATTAAAATTTTAACAACTTTCATGTGGGTTATTATATCAAGTAACACCCATAACGATAATATGTACATGATTGCTAGACTATCAATAGATAAATCTTGGTGATATTTGACAAGTATCTTACAAAGCTTACTAACAAGTAATGTGTTAGGTCAAATTATTTTGACCAATGTTATTTTAATGATGTATTAGTAAAACTTTAATTAAGAATTAAGCTAAGCCGTCTAATTGTTTTTATACAGGTGCATAAAAAATATGCTAAGTTAGACTTGGTTTAAAACAGGCTAATTAGATGTGTTGCTAGTTAGACGTGTAGTCTAACAGATATGTAGTTAGACGTGCAATCTAACAGATACGTAGTTAGATGTGCAGTCTAACAGATATGTAGTTAGACGTGCAGTCTAATAGATATGTAGTTAGTCGTGCAATCTAACAAATACGTAGTTAGACGTGCAGTTTAACATATACGTAGTTAGATGTGCAGTCTAACAGATATGTAGTTAGACGTGCAGTATAACAGATACGTAGTTAGACTTGCAGTCTAATAGATACATAGTTAGACGTGCAGTCTAATAGATACATAGTTAGACGTGCAGTGTAACATAGACGTAGTTAGACGTGTAGTCTAACAGATATATAGTTAGACGTGCAGTCTAACAGATACGTAGTTAGACAAGCCGTCTAACATATATGTAGTTAGATGTGCAGTCTAACATAAATTTAGTTAAATGTGTAGTCTAACAGATACGTAGTTAGACATGCAATCTAACAGATTCATAGTTAGACGTGAAATCTAACTCCATTAGACTTGGTGGTCTAATGGATCTCGCTATTAGATATGGGTGTCTAACTTCCTTAGACTTGGCAGTCCAATGGAGCACGTCTAATGCATCGCTTCAGTAGCTGCTTAAAGTTAGCATCCGTCTACCCACGATCAACTAGTTGTATGTTACTCCTGCTCCACTCATTCTTGCAGTCCAGTACGCCAACTATTTGTACCCAATGAATGAATGCCACGTACGCGAATATTCCTCCCACTACTTGTTTAGTAAAGGACAGTTTTAGAAGAATATCTGGTGCACTACCAGTTCGGTATGGCCACGATCCTTGTGCACAGAGCCTGCTGTACTCTTGTACTATGGAGGCTTTCCAATGGGCGCTTCCACGTGTCCATCTAGAAGATTCGACCGTTGATGATTGTCTTATATATATAGATCCACAAGGACAACGGTAGATGTACCAGTTTTATCAGTGAACAACATGTTTTTACGAGTGTACTGATTTTGTAAGCCTTACCTGCTATCAATCTCATACTCATGCAATTTCTGATCTGTACATCTTCAAGTTCAAGAGAGAATCAAAATCTGTCTAGCTGAGTGAAATTCTTAAACATTTTGTAAGTTGAACAGAGTCTGTTCTGTTCAACAGTTAGCTAGCCAGTAAACTGTATTTGATTCAAAGAAATCGGAGCTTACATCCATAAACAAATCAGAGCTTACATTCCGTCTTTCCTTTTTATCACTGGTTCGTAGATTCAAACATGAGCAAACGTTTCCGCACTTGAATCGCTTCAAGAGTTTGCAAGGGTTTGTGAAGAATAGAAAGTGATATTAATCCCTAACAAGATGTCTATCAAACCGTTTTCCAGAAGTTGTCATCAATAGTTAGACCATTGCCTCTATTGATTACACCGATCCTATCAATCGGTATTAAATCCCTATTTCTATTCTCAAGCTATCACCAAGAATGTCGATCATATCCAAAGATGCCAGTGCTACCGCAATCCCTACGTTCTCAAAAGAAAACTATATCTTATGGATGAAGAGAGTCCGTGTTCACCTTTCCTCTCTTCATGATGACACGTGGAGTGCTATCACAGATGGTCAATTCAAGATTGAAAAGGAAAAATCCGAATTGACTAGCGAAGACAAGAGGAGGAATAATCTCAACAACATGGGATTGGACGTTCTATAAAGATCTCTTAATGACAACAGATTTCTTGATGACAACATGTTCAACTATATCATCGAGTGTGAAACTTCCAAGGAGATCTAGGATAGACTCACTCAATTGTGTGAGGGAAATGAGCAAACCAAAGAGAACAAAATCATGGTTACCACTCAACAGTTCATCGGCTTCAAAATACGTCCTAGAGAAAAAATGACTTAGTTTGACGCAAGGTTTAGTAAGGTTATCTCCACTCTATCCACTCTTGGCAAGACCTATAGCAACAGGGAAATTTCTCTCAAGGTCATGAGAGCTTTACCAAGGGAGTGGGACATAAAGACGATGGAAATAAGGGAATCCAAAGACCTCAACAAGATCGGGCTCTTCGATCTGTTCGCTGATCTCAAGGCCTATGAGTTCGAGTTGAATTCAAGGATTGAAGAAGATAAACCCTCATCCACCATCATTAACAATTCCTTGGTGACTGCAGAAGAGTCATCAGTTGCCCCTGATTTGAAGACAACTGCCCAGCAACTCAGCAACGATGTTATGTCTCTCTCTGTGAAGAAGTTTGACAACTTCATGAAGAAGAGAAATTCTAACTCAATCTCTTCAAATACTAATGAAAATAAGAAATCTAAAGTTAATGTTAAGTTTTTCAACTGTGGTACTTTAGGTCATTACTAATCGAAATGTCGGAAGTGAAAGCGTGATGAGAAGAAGAAGGATGATAAAAAGGAGCTGAAGGCTCTCTTGGCAGGCGACAGAAAAAACAAACAGAATTATAGTGATTCTGATTCATTATCCAAAGATAGTGATGATGACGAGGTTGCTTGCTTCATGGAAAAAGAAGAAGAAGCTCAGGAATTTGAGGTATTTGACTTCTCTTCTGAAAATTTTTCAAGTGAAGAACTGGTAGCTGTACTAAATGACATGGTCATAGAATACATAAAGCTATTAGTGTCCCATAATGAAATAAAATCTTCCTTTGAAGTGTCTTTACCTATTTTATCTCAAACTCTAGAATCAAACACTCATGAAAATGAAAAGGTCGAGATCTCATCTAAGAATGAGATACTCAAAGAACAAATACAAATTCTCTCTTCTGAAAACAAAAGATTAAACTATATTATTAGCGCTTGGACAAGGTCTGGAGAAGCTGTCAAGTATCATATTAGTCTGTTGAAACCTGGTAGATCTAAATCCGGTTTAGGATTTGATAGCAATGACCCAAACCAGTCATTTAAGAAGTTAAACTCAGCAACTGATAGCTTACACCAATAAGTTTTGTCAAAGGGAGTCTAATTGTCACTAAAACTGATCCAATCCATGAGGAGTTAGTTTTAAAAGATGAAATAACTTATGTTCCACTAACTGTTAGCTGTCTGAAAAACAAGTTAGATGCAACTAGAAAGTCGGGCTATCTAAAACCTGACTCAAAGTCAAGGAGTTTTAAAAGAAAATCATCCTCAAAAGCTACAGGATCAATAGCTAGCATAAAGACGTCAGCTAAGTCAAAATCATACACATTAATTACAACACAAAATGAGAAATCCATAAAAATAACTCAAATATGGATTTCTAAGAGATTGATTGATCGAGGACCCAAGTGAATGTGGGTACCAAAGTTTGTAAATAATTTCTTGTGTAGGTGATACAGGGAAGCTGCAGGAAGGAAACATGGAGCATACTCTTTTGAGTACATTCTATAGAAGATCAACAGTCGCTCTTGCCACTCCTAAGGACTAAGTGTTTTCTGTATTAAAATATTATTTGGTCTTAAGGACCTTAAAACATTTATTTATTCTTTTTGTACATGCATAAATTGAGAGGGAAATTTATTCTATAAATAAAGATGCACACAGACTGAAGCTTTAATCGGTCTATTAGATAAGGTTATCTATAACAAAAAGCATGTACTTAGACGTATTTTTACTTACACACTCTATATCTCTAAGTTAAAGTGTCTTGGTTAGACGTTGAAGTCTAATAGACGCTTAGACGTTTATAAGACAAGAGAAATTGGATGATCACGTCTAACCAAACACACGTCTAATACGTGATGTTCATGCGTAATTAGACGTCGACGTGTAATAGATGTTTAAACATCTATAAGTCACGTGATTTGACGCCTGCGTCTAATAGACACTTAGATCATATAGACTATAGAAGTAAGAAAAACGTCTAACTACGTGTGCTATTAGACAGATCAAGGACAACTGTCCGCTACGCTATGTCATCTAACTTTCCCGCTCAAACATCAAAATAGTCAGTTTCAAACAACATGAAGACACATGTCTTTCAAGTTAGAAGAGAATGACTAATATACCCCCAAATTTAATGATGACTCTGTGGGAAAAGTCGTCTAACATTAATTAGTGGGTCCTACCTTTATGTAATGTGACGGTTAAGACACACAACTCTTCGAAGTCTATTTAAGGACATATTGCATGCGATTGAAACGTTTACTCTCTCAAATCTCTCAAGAACCCTAGCTTTCTTCAAACTTCTCTCTTAATAACTTTGTTCATCTTGAGTCTGTTCATCTTCTCTCAAATGGCTAAAAAGATTACCCTTGGTCACTACACTTTACAGGTAGATTTCACCTCGGTATATGCTTTCGATCAACAAGAAGTGGTTGACATGTTCTGATCGTTGGAGTATTCTAGTCTCGGAAAGTATCTCGAAGGCCTTTTTATTTTCTACGAGAAGGAAGTCCGGGAGTTCTTCAAATCGGCAACCATGGTTGGTGATTCTATTTCTTCAACAATAAACAAAACAATTATATCTTTTGATGAGGCGTCTTATGCGGAGTTCTTTGAACTTCCATCGGAGGGCCACACGTTCAATATTCATCTTCTAGCAGAATCTATCACGGAAATGAAGATTGCTTTTTCGGCCAACTGTTCAAAAATCAGGTTGAATGGGAGTGAGAAAGTTCTCAAACCCCATTTCATTCTCATAAATTACATTGTTGCGAAGGTTGTTCAAGGAAGAGCAAGTTCATTTCATCTCTATAGTCAGGATCGATTTGACTATATGACGGCTATCTATAAGGGCATTCAAGTCAACTAGGCTTCGACGATATTTTCTTATCTCTGTGGGTTGATTGACTCTAAGAACAAGGAGAGTGTGGGATTTATTGCCCAACTCAGCCAATTTCTGGAACATTTGGGGGTTCCTATGGGAGAAAGAGAGGCTATTCATACTAGTCATGTGTTCAACATCTTTACTGTTGCCAACACTCTCACAAGAATGAAGAACTCAAAGGAGTCCCTCTCTGGCGCGTCTAGTCAACAAACGGGTGGCAAATTCGTCACTCGCTCCAAGCAACTAACAACCTCTATCCTCTTTACGGGGGCTAAAAGAGCCAGAACCATTAACGAATCAAAGGCTAGTTGTAATAGCTAGAAGAGTTCTTATAACAAAGATTTTGGGGTGGTCGATTCCAGAACAAAGAAAGGTCCCTTTTATCTTGCAGCCATCCCGATGTCTCCACTTTCTCAATCCACCAGCTAGTTAAAAAAGCTGGCAAAATCTTCCGTTTCAAAAGTTGAAAAGTTAAAGGCGCCTAGGGCGTCTAAAACATCCAAAATTTCCTCAAAGGTATTTCCTGCTCCTTCTCTGGCCGAAGTGCCTAAGGTTAGTGTTCCTCTATTGGAACAACTTGTATCTACTTCTGTTCCTATGTTGGAACATGCTGTCGGGCCAACTGTTGAGCCAGTTGGTCCAAATGTTGAAAATATTGACAAGATTCAGTCTCATGTCCGCCCAAATGATCATATATCTGCTGAAGCTATTGTGTCTTCCTAAACAGAGCAGGATGTTGTTCCTACCCCTATTGTTGTTGTAATGTATGAATAGACTCCTATTCAGCCAAATGTCCAACCACCATTATCTAAAAGCGCTTAAGAAATGTCTAGTGTCACTAGAAACGGAGTCCAATCTAACTCTTTATCAGGGCAGTTTTCCAAGCCCTTAACTCACGAAATTATGAGAGCCACCAGGAGAGCTACTGGCATAACTATCAGTGAACCAAGGTAAACACCTAAACCTGTTGAGGTTATTGGAAAGGGCAAGGCTATTGCAACCGATCCAATGAAGAAGTTTCAGAAGCAACTTGCATTGTTAATCTAATGATGGATCAAGCCAATGTAAAAGCAACTACGAAGATTAACATCTTCGATACCTGGGTTATGAACATAATGTCCAATAGGTATGATCAAGTTATCAAAGGAAAAGGTGTAAGAGAGAAAAAGTTGAAGCTGGTCAACGTCGAGAAACGAGTCCTGAAATGGGCTAAAACCTCTGAGGTCTATGAAGCTCTCAAGAGGAAAGAACTGGTAGAAGCAAATCTCAGAGGTCGAGCTCTTTTTCCTGTGCTTGAAGCAATACAAGCAAACTTAATTCCAATGGAATGAAATGCTGATGTAGAAGAAAAAGCCCTAAAGAGACTTGATCAAATCTTGCAAAACTATAGTTTAATTATTCTCAGATTTGTTCACGATGTCAACTGTTCAGAGGTGAATTCATTTTATAATCCATTGGATGAATACGAGCCTATGCAAATCTTTGGAGATAATAATTTTATTTTACGAGAAGAAGAGAAAATTGTTGCTCACCTTATTGAACTAAGGAATGTGTCTATTGAAGAAAAACACCTTATGACTCAACCCAATATTGATCAGACTTAGGATCCCGTTCAACCTGATCCAATCATGGAAGAAGAGGAGAATAATGCCGAATTCATTCAACCGCCTGTTCTACAGGAATCAGAAGCATTAGAAACCCATGGTTAAGAGGCAGAAAAATCTCTAGAAAAAGAGACAGAGGCTGATCAGCCTAGTAAAGCATAATCTGAGGGGGAACTCTCAAAAGAAAAAGAATCAGATAAGAGTTCTTCCTCTAAGGGGGAACAAGACAACAATGATAACTCGTCATAGGGTCTACCGTTATCACAATGCCTTATTCCCGGATCACCATCCCCTAGATCCTCTCCTGAAATAACTGCTACAAATATTTTCGAGAAAGTTGTTGATCTACCTCTTCACTCCGAAGGACCTTCTGAACATATTTACAAGGTGTGTGAAGAGATTATCAGAGATCAAGAGAAGTCTAGGGTTAAATCTGAGGCAAATGAACCAGAGCACTCTATGTAGGCTCATACTCATGTAAGCCCCATGAGGACTGCTCCTGCCAGCCCTCCAAAGATGTCATCTGCGGAAGAAACTCCTCTTGAAAGTAGGAAGTTGTTAATCTCTATGGAGTAAATGATGCATTCTATTCAAAAGAATATGCTAGACTTGCAGTCCAGAATGTCAACTCTTGAGAAGGGTCATAACTCAAACAAGAAATAATTCTCTTATTTTCTTGCAACTCAAAAAGAATTGGAGATGACCATGAAGAGAAACACTTATGAGATCAACATCCTCAACAATACCTATTCCAAATTTGAAAAGAACCTCTTTAAAAGACAGTCCGAAAGGTTTGAGGAAGAAAGGAAATTTTACCTAGATCTTCATCAGGAAGTTATGACTGGAATGAATCTCGTTCAAGGTCAAATGGTCGAGTTAACCAATCATATGAATAGAGTCGATGCTGAACGTATGGAAAAAGCTGATTCCTTTGCAAGATCAATTCAAGCCGTGGAAGATGCTGAAGGCGCCGCTGAGAAAGAGAAAAGCCTTATTTCCCTTGATGTTGATAATGTTAAAAAGGGGGAAGCAAGTTCAAGTGGAGGAGGCAGTAGTTCTAGAAGCAGCAGGTTAAGAGGAGTGTCTTTGACAGGCACCAAATCAAAAAGAAAAGCCGTTGAGGAATGAAGTTGCAGACTATCCAAAGAAGTGGAGGTCACGGTGGTGACCGACGTGGTGGAAGTGATGGAAGAGGTGGTTGTGCTCCCAGTGATGTCCATGCTCTCATCCCTCAATTTCGCAACCTCCTAACTGGTGAAAGGTTTGCTGATCAAAACGTGAAAAGGGAAAGACAATAATCTCTTTTCTTTTAAAATTATTTTTGTTGGTTTCTGAACTTGGTTTTTGGAACTTGGTTTTTGGAATTTGGTTTTTGGTACTTACACTTGAAGTTTGTGAACAAATGTCATTCTTACTTTAATTTGATGGGTGTTTATATTATCTTATTAATTGAGCAAAGGTTTAACATTATCAAAAAGGAGGAAATTACTAGGTGAAATTATTTTGACCAACGTTATTTTAATGATGTATTAGTAACACATTGATTAAGAATGAAGTTAAGTCGTCTAATTGTTTTTGTGTAGGTGCATCAAAAATATGTTAAGTTAGACTTGATTTGAAACAGGTTAATTAGACGTGTTGCTAGTTAAATGTGCAGTCTAACAGATACGTAGTTAGACATGCAGTCTAGCAGAAACGTAGTTAAATGTGCAATCTGTTAGGATGTAGATCGATGATGGCGGACCGGGGTCCAGCCGGATAGTACTTTCTGACAACACTCAATGGTTGGCGTTAATCCGGTTAGAGATTAACACCGGTTTCAATACTGCACAGGATGTCACAAACCCTTGAACCGAGTTCAAGTGCGGAAGTGGTTTGTTTCAGACTGAAGCAACACACACACAAGATGAATATAGATAGGTTTTTGGAGAATATCGATTTGGAGATTAGGAGGTCAGTTTGAGGTTTAGTGAATCGATTAGAGTGATGTAAGTCGGTTAGGACAGTGCAAGTCGGTTAGAAAGTAGAACCGACAGAAAGTAAAGAACAAGACACACGTTTTTATGGATGTTCGGAGATAAAACTCCTATGTCAGCCCTTCTTCTCAAACCGCGAGAAGGATATTCACTAAGGAATACTTAACCACACTACACAATCGAGACTTATTTACTGCTCGATAAACACTCTTACAATTCTCACAGAAATTGTAATCACACTTCAAATGCACACTTAAGCTTTTAATCTTGTAGAGAGATAAACACAACTTGTAACTTGGGTTGTTGGCACTCTTGAATGTTGTATCTCTTAACTCTTCTAAATTATTGTCACTACATTTACTCCTCTTCAGCTCCTTCTTTTATATGTGAGATGTGCCAACGGTCACATTTCTTCAACGGATACCTTCAGGTGCGGCATTTTCTACCACCTGAACGTGTTGGGCCAGGCTCGCATCCGCCTGTTCCCTTCCTTCAGTATCCGCATGTTCTCGTTCTCAGCTTCTTTGAGCTTTTGAGCCGCGATTTCATTCGCTTTCTCAAGTGCCTCGTCGGCCGCTAGCTTGGCTGCAATCATTTACGCAAGCTGTTTGGAGACCACTTGTAGTGATGCTTCGGTAAGGGAATGCTTTTCTTTGAGCGCTACCATTCTCTGAAGTATCGAACCGTCCTGGATACCGGATTGAAAATGACCCTCTTCAAAAGATGCCAACCTTTGCTCCGTTGAACCGAGCCGCTGGTCGGTTTGAGCAAGACCGTCCTCAAGAGTTGTAGTTCTATATGTCGTTGAACTGATCAGCTGGTCGGTTAGGGCGTGATTCTTTTCAACGGTTGTAAGCCGTTGGATCGCATAGTTTAGCATTTCACCGGTAGACTTAATCTACCGGTGTGTTGTTTTCACCCTTTCTTTCACTTTAGTCTGCCACGGGATGATGGCATCTTGGACAAATTCCTCGATGTATCCCTTGACATGGTCCTCGATTAATGCAGGTGCCGACGATTTATCGGTTTGTGGGGACCCGGTCTGATCGGGGAGCGGATTACCCATATCGGTTTCAATTCTGTTGACCGTGGAATCCGGTGGAGGAGGGGCATTCTAGGCCTCTTCTGGATTAGGACTGGTTTTGGATTTGGATCTTTCAGATCCTTTATCATCGTTAATATGAGATCTTGAGAAATGCGAAGCTTCTTGATGATCGGCTTGCGATTCCAACCGCGTCATCTCATCGGTCAGCTCTTGTTCCTTGGTCTTTAATGCCTCTAGCACTATTACATCAAGTTGGTTTTTGTCCTCTGGAGGGATACTCTGTTCATGAATATGAAGGATGTGGACAGTGAGTTCTTTTAACCGGGCGTGCGGTTCAACCATTCTTCCTCTTCTAAGAGCGGTGACAACGCTCTTTGTTTTCGTCAGTTCGAACACCGTCTTCTCCATTTCCACCAGTTTTCCCATTTCTGAGGAGTTGGACACTCTGGTAACATGTCAGCAAAACCGACCTCCTCTCGTAGAAGAGCCCACTAATAGTAAACATTGCTCACAACATGAGTCTGCTTGAAGAGCTGCTCTATTATTCTAGAGACAAGTTCCTCTCCTAGGTTTTGGATTTCGTCGTCTGCGGTTTCGTGTGCCTCCGGTTGACGATTGACTGGACCGGATTCAGCATCAAAAGTTTGTGATCGGAATTTCCTCATCGACGACCTTCCCTTTTCCTTTGTTTGACCGATTCTGCTCGGTGTCGTTGGTGTTAGTGCGACTAGAGCTAGATGTGGAGTCCTCCGGATTTGGAATATCGGTTTTAATATTTGCCGACCCGGATGTATGGGGAGCCGCTTTGCTTCCGGATTGTTCTTCCTCCGGAGCCTTCTTCTTCCTAAGCTATGATTTCCTAGATTGAGTGGATGATTGTTTAGCGGTTGAGGCCTTCGCTCTGCTCGGTCGAACCGTTGTTCTCAAAAAGTGGGTAGATTTTATTATCTTACTTTGAGGTATAAGAACACCTGGGCCAGTTTCGATATTTGAATAGAGCATCATCTTGCCGAGCGGAACAACATATCCCTGAGAGCGTTTTGAAGTCGGATCCACCATCTCACAGAGGTTGGAGAAAACGACCTCAGCCCAGTTGATTTGAATACCTCTAACTATACCGGCCAACATCTCAATCTTCGAACTTGTTAGGCTATCGTAGTTTCCTCCTCTTCCTTGGACCGACTTTGAGATAATTTCACAAAGTGGCATGTATTCCGCTTTTAGGTCTGTTTTCTTACCAGACACCACTAACGGTTGGATAGAATCCAATACAGCACAGCGAACCGCAAGGAGTTCGTCAGCATCCGTGTCCTCGGTGAAGTCACACCCTTCTGTCGGTAGGCGGAGAGCTTCAGCAACTGATTCCTTTGTAACCTTAAACGGTTTTCCACCGACCGTTGCGGATATGGTTTCTTGATTGAGTACGGCGGTTTGGAAGAACTCCGTGACTGCGTCTTGATACATGACGAACGGTCCACCTAGGAAATGCTCCAGCCCCGAGGCAGTTATGAGTTCCAACACTTGTTTAGCTTCCGTCGAACCGTTGGTTTGAATATCTTCGAAGTCTACTTGGAAAATGTGGTTGAAAAGTGTAGAATCACGACCCATTTCGATTAGAAAGATTGGGAGATGGAAAGATTGAAAGTTTGAAAGATTAAGTGGTTGCTAGATAGAGAAAGAAGATTTGCGGAAGAGAATAATAAGAAAACAAATGAGGTTATTTATAGGCAGGGCCTGGAATGTCAACCGACGCGAACCGTCACATCAAGAAAAGGCGCCAAGATTTCCCTCCAAAACGTGTTGGCGGTAAACTCTTGGGCGGCAATCTTTTTGGCGGGAGGCCTTTTGGCGGGAAGTGATTAAAGAGGTAAACCATTTAACCGGTAATTGAACCGATATTTGAGCCTTATAATTTAAACCGATATTTGATCCTTGTAATTTAAACAGATATTTGATTCAGGATGAAACAGACATGATGATGATAGAACCGATATGAAGATCGGTTTGAAATACACATACATGATTAAAATTAGAAATTAACCGACTTAGAACCTAAAACATCCTAGAAATTTTGTCTTCCACCACTTCCTTGGTGAGGACATTTGAAGGATTCACTGGTGTACCCAGTCCAAGGCTTGGAACGAAGGCTCGAACGACTCGGCTCAAATGAGGAGCATAGCCGAACCATTTCTTCGTCTCGACCATAGTCTTCAGGTTGTTAAAAATAACTGATGCCCTGTTGATGGAGGTTGAGCTAATGATATAGGTCATCATGTCAAAGGATTTTCTGGAGTAGTTTTGATTGGGGGTTTGGTAGAGGATCGACCGGTTAACGATCTCATGCATAATTTGAATGTGGGGAGCAAGGTGGGCTTTAAGGCCGTGGTTTAGAACCGGTGTGTCGGAGGCAGAGAATATTTCAGCGTATTCATCAAATGTACTGCTCACCCGTGGTGGAAAGTCCGAAAACCCCTCGGTTGGGAGGTTGAACATCCCAGCAAATAGGTTTTCCGAGAGAATGATGATATTGGTGTTTACAGTGGAGATGATGACACCGTTATGTATAGCTGCATTGGAAAGGAACTCCAGTACCTCTGGAAGAAAGAGAGGTCCGGATAGCACTAAGTAAAAGTCGATGCATAAATAGTTTCGGAGGATGGAGTGAGACATTTTTCAGATTTGTTTAGAGATGTAGAATGTTTTCTTGGAGTGTATTGAAATGAGAGTGAGATGCTTCTTAAATAGATTGGTGATGAGAGGTAACGTAAGAGCATTTAAGATTAAGATTCCGTTTTGTCTCACTCATGCTTTAGAATATTTATGTTTTCAAAACGTCTTGGGAAGTGGTACTTTTGACCGGTTACGGAGACCGATGTTGAGAATCTAGTTGATAATCAACTAAGTTTGTGTAGTTTCCCATGCAGTTAGAATTCAAAGGTACTAGAATTTCATTAAGAAAAGGTGAAGTATAGTAGACCAAAAGGAGACATAACCGATTAAGATAGATAGAAATACAACCGGTGCGTGAAGCAAAATGACCGGTTGTCCGAAGGAGTGATTCTTTAATGGCCGAAGGAGGTGATGTTTCTCTGTTTTTTCTTCCATTCTTTCTCAAACCGCTCATAGAAGGAATCCACGGAAGCCCTGGTCAAGACCTGGGATTGGTGCAGCCCTTCGCCTGGACAGAGTGGAACCCCGAGATCGATGAGTAGAGAACTTATTTGAGGAATAAAATCGGTGTGTCGGGTATTGATCATTCATATTAGGTTGTCAAACATCAACCTAGACCAGTTTACCGGAGTATCGGTTGTTATGGCGGTCATGATGTTAAAGATCGTGGTACAATAGATATTGGTGACATCCTTTCCCAAAGTGGCCTTACCAACGATGTCGTTGAGGAGCTGATATTCGGCCCTCAACGATGATCGTGCACCGTGATCATCGACCGGAGAGTTGGAGCGGGAGAGTTTAAGAGATATTTCAGCTTTCTGTTCAGCCGAAACGGATAGGTCTGTAAGACCTTCCTTGGGAAGGTCGAAGCACCGAGCGAAGTCTCGCTCGGTTAAGTCGAAAATTGTTCCTCTTACCCTTGACTAGATAAGAGTGTCGAAAAATAGAGTGCCGCGAAAAACTCTGGCATTGTGAAAGAATTCGGTCACGGTTTCAGGAAATATGATATGTTTGTCATCTAGGAAAGACCGAAGACCGGTACTCTCTAAAGACTTGATCATCTAGAAAATTTCGTAGTGTTTTGTGCCTTGTGCTGTGTCAAAATCAACTTGAAGAATGTTCTATAAATGAGACATTTTTGCCTTAGTAAGATTAGAGGTTGAGAGTGTGAATATTTGTTTGATATTCATCTAACTTATATATCAGTTGGAGGGTAATATAGGTGAGTAGTATTATCTAGTGGGTAACAAGTAATTTGGTTTATTAGCCATAGGATAAAACATCTTGCATAAATTAGGTATATTTGCAGCCTAAGGATGTGAGTCATAGGCCTGGACAATGAGAGATCTTATATCTTCACGTCTTTTGAGGCATGACTGCTTTGTTTTGAAAAGGTATCTTTTCAGAACAGATACGTCCAAACACAGACAGTTGTTCCATATTTGTTGAAAGCCAAATATTCCAGAGTATACTATATTCAAACCGGTTGGTTTTCAGTCATTGGTCCCGATGCAGTTAATTAGTGTAAGTATTAAGTAACTGGTCGGTTTATTGTAACTGATAGACAAAGCGGTTCTTCAATAAGTACGATGGTAAATTCGGTTTCCGACATTTTAGGAAAAACTACCGGTTTTGTCTGTCCGAACCGATTTTTCCCTTTAGAGGTTAAAGATTTTAAGAAATGAGTTGATTTATATCGGTTAAACCGAGGATGTTTCTGAAGAAAGAGAACTTAGCTTCCTGCAGAGGCTTTGTGAAGATATCGTCTACTTGTTGACCAGTTAATACGTATTATAACCGGATGTGCTTCTGCATGACGTGTTCCTGGATGAAATGATGCCTTATGTCGATGTGCTTGGTTCTAGAGTGTAAGACCGGATTGTATGTGATTGCTATGGCACTTGTATTGTCACATGAAAATTGGAGACTCTTCGGCGGTGACGCCAAAGTCCTTTAGTTGCTGTTGAATCCATAGAAGTTGTGAACAACAACTTCCGGCTACTAGATATTCAGCTTCTGCGGTTGATGTTGCAACCACGTTTGCTTCTTGCTGTACCATGAAACAAGCCAATCACCTAAGAATTGGCATGTTCCGCTGGTACTTTTTCTATCAACTTTGCATCCTGCATAGTCTGCATCAGAATAGATTGTTAGATTAAAACTTGAGTCCTTTGGGTACCATAATCTGACTTCAGGGGTTCCCTTTAGATATTTCAGGATTCGTTTAGCGGCTGTATAGTGAGACTGTTTGGGATTAGCCTGGAATCTTCCACATACTCCGACCGCAAATAATATGTCTGATCTACTTGCTGTCAGGTACAGAAGTGAACCGATAATTCCACGATAGGCTGTCATGTCTACTCCCTGACCGTCATCATCTTTATCCAGCTTGATTGATGAGCTCATTGGAGTGGCGACAGAGGAACATATTTCCATCCCAAATTTCTTTAGAAGTTCCTTTGTGTATTTGGACTAATTGATTAAAGTTCCTCCTTCCAATTGTCTAACCTGAAGACTTAGAAAGAAGCTTAATTCTCCCATCATAGTCATCACGGTTGAGAATTTATCACACAACTTAGGATCGGTTGATCCGAAAATGATATCATCTACATATATTTGAACAAGTAGAATGTGTCCCTTTTTCTCAAATTTAAATAGGGTTTTATCTACTGAACCTATGGTGAAGTCATGATGTATCAGAAATGCGGTTAATGTATCATACCAAGCTCTAGAAGTTTGTTTTAAACCGTAAAGGGCTTTAGTTAGACGATATACATGATTAGTCAGGTCAACATTTTTAAAACCGGGTGGTTGTTCAACGTTTACTTCTTCATGTAGGTCACCATTTAAGAATGCACTTTTAACATCCATTTGGAATACTTTAAAATTTTTGAAAGCAGCAAAGGCCAAAAAAATTCTAATGGATTCAATTCTAGCTACATGAGCAAATGATTCTTCAAAATCAATGCCTTATTCCTGTTTGTATCCTTGTGCCACTAATCTAGCTTTGTTCCTCGTAACCAAACCGTCTTCATTGAGTTTATTTCTGAATACCCATCTTGTTCCTATGACCGGTTGATCTTTCGGTCTAGGAACTAGATACCAGACTTTATTACTCTCAAACTGGTTTAATTCTTCTTGCATTGCAAAGATCCAATCCGGATCTACCAATGCTTCATCCAACTTTTTCGGCTATATCTGGGATATGAAAGCAGAATTAAAGTATTCCTCTAGTTTTTGTCGCCTAGTTTGGATAGGTTTTGAAGGGTCACCTATAATAAGCTGATAGGATCGGCTTTATCGATAGAGACGGGGGTCTGGCTAAGGATGAAGACTTATGAAAAACGGTTTGAAAGAAATCATGTTAGGGATTTAATTCTCTTTCTATTCTACGCAGACTTGTGTAAACACTTGAAACGGATTCAAGGCGGAATTGTGTACTTGGGTTTGAAGCACAAGATGAAATATGAAAAGATGACAGAAATGAAGAACACAGCAGTTTGTTTATGGATGTTCAGAGAAACTCTCCTATGTCACCCCTTCTTCCAATCACCGGAAGGATTCACTATAATATGGTTAGAATCAAATACAGTTTACACACACACTTAGCTTACTATTGAACATAACACTTTCTGTTCAATTACAAGATGAAGAATATCACTCAGTTAAAGGTGTTTTGATTCTAGCTCTCTCTTGATTCACACACAGTACAATTAGAAAGAAGATTCACAGTTCAGTAAGCAAGATGATTGAGTAGTTTCTTTCTCTACAAAACCAGATTGCTTGTTTGTTCGGTAGTATTTGTAAGGATAGCAGTTGTGCTTGTTAAGGAAGATTGTCCGTTGTCCTTGAGATTTGTTAAATACTTAGTAGGAGCTAACGGTCGAATCTTCAAGAATAATACGTGGCATTCTTCCATTGGAAAGCCTCCATTGTACACAGCAGGTTCTGAGCATAAGGCTCGTGGCCGTACATCACTGGTAGTGCGTCGAATATTCCATCAGGGATGTACCTGCAAAACAAGTAATGTGAGGAAAATTCTCTTACGTGGCATTCCTTGATTAGATGCATATAGCTGTTGTACTAATCTTCACTAGAAAGTGGAGCAGAAGTAGGGTACAGCTATAGCACGTGGGTAGGTGAAATGCTAGATTCAAGCGTACTGCTTAAACTGAGCATTAGACGTATTTCAGTTAGACGGATATTGAAAATCAGTCTAATGAAATAAGTCATCTCCTTCTAACAGAAAAACGTCTATTAGACCGCCTGGTCTAATAGAATTAGACTCGCGTCAAATTACAATAACCATTAGACTACACGTCTAACTCCACTGAGTTAGACTACACGTCTAATTCTGGTTCTACCTGAGATTTGTCTGAAGGAGTTAGACGCACGTATAACTTTCACTAATTAGACTACATGTCTAATTATCCAATAACCATTAGACTGCACGTCTAATTCCAGTTCTACCTCAGACTTGTCTGAAGGAGTTAGACGCACGTCTAACTTTCACTAATTAGACTTCACGTCTAATTATCCAATAACCATTAGACTGCATGTCTAACTCCACTGAGTTAGACTGCACGTCTTATTCCGGTTCTACATCAGACTTGTCAGAAGGAGTTAGATGCACGTCTAACTTTCACATACTATTAGACTGCACGTCTAACTCCGCTGAGTTAGACTACACGTCTAGTTCCGCATAAATTAGACTACCCGTCTAATTGCAAATATATTAGACTACACGTCTAACTCCGATGAGTTAGACTGTACGTCTAATTCCGAATAACAATTAAACTACCCGTCTAATTCTTTACATTCATTAGACTACACGTCTAACTCCGATGAGTTAGATTGCACGTCTAATTCTATGCATTAGACTTACGTCTAATTCCGTGCATTCATTAGACTACACGTCTAACTCCGATGAGTTAGATTGTACGTCTAATTCTATGCATTAGACTTACGTCTAATTCCGTGTATTCATTAGACTAACGTCTAATTCTTTACATTCATTAGACTACACGTCTAACTCTGATGAGTTAGACTGTATGTCTAATTCTATGAATTAGACTTACGTCTAATTCCGTGTATTTATTAAACCATCCGTCTAATTACACGTCTATTAGACTACACGCCTAACTCCGATGAGTTAGACTGTAAGTCTAATTTTATGCATTGAAAAGCCAAAATCGGTCTAATGACCCTCATTATATCCAAGTCTTATGAAATATTGTTTCAATACACCTGTATCAAAACTCATAAGTTATTTCATCATTAAAATCTCAGTGGTTAAATTATTTCAACACTTAGTCAAAATAATTTGACCCAACAATTTCCTCCTTTTTGATGAAGAAATTGCAACCCTGCATACAAATATCAAAGCATGCATTCATCATATAAATAAACAGAAACCTTGTTCACTTACATCATTCATCCAAAACCAATATTCGAAAAACCATAAAAAAAACATGTTTAATAGAGTTAAATAGAGTAAAAGAAGAGAATCATTATTCTTCCCTTTTAACTCGAGGATCGGTTGGACTCATCTCTTGACCAGGAAGCATGTTGAAGAAAGGAGGATAGCCGCGACCACCACGACCGCCTGCACTTGATCTTCCACCGCGTTCACCACCACTGGCACGTCCACCTTGATCAACATTTGATAGCCTACTCCGGCCACCACCACTTCTACCTCCACGCTCACCACCGCTTCGACCTCCACCTCTCTTGGTTGGCCTAGGATTGTCATCAGTGATTGGAGCTTGCTTGGATCTTGTTCCAGTTGACACACCATCATTTCTTCTACTTGATTCTCCTTGAACTGGTCGAGGTTGAGCACCTTCAGAATTGGCCTTTGCGTCCTCCTTTGCTTGAAATTTCCTAGCAATGGAGTCAGCAAATTCCTGACGTTCATTATCATTCCTGCTCATACACCCCTGAATTTCCACCATCTGATTCTTCACCAGACTGAATTCTTCCAAGGTTTCCTTGTGGCGTTCATCATTGATTTTCCTTTCAATATCAAATAACTCGGTTTGACGATTGACGAGTTGCTTTTCAAACTTCGAAAAGTTTACATTTGCGATATGGGTCTCATATGTGTTTTTCTTCAAAGTGTTATCCAGCTCAGTGAGGACCTTGAAAATATTGCCAAAGATCTCTCTTTCTTCTTCCCTTGAGTTCATGGCCTGTGACATGGTCTTCTGAATCGATGAGAGCATATACCTCATAGATCTTAACACTTTGTTTCCTCCGGCAGATGACTCTTCATGAGACGAGACTTCTTCAGATTCTGCTACCATGCTTTGAATCGGCTCAAAGTTTGTATGAATCTGCAAGGATTGCTCCGGTTGATTCATTTTGACTTTCTTAGCAGCTTCATCTCGCTCTTCTTCTAAGATTTCTTCTCCAGCTCTCTGAAATCTCTCAAGTAGATTTCCAGAGTAGTGAATAGGATTGTTGAGGTTTTCATGAACATTTCCCACAATGGTGTCGGGAAATAGACGGGGCTTCACAAAAGTTGCTTGCTGATCCTGTTCCTCCTCAGATGAGGAACTTTCTTCTTCATCATTCTTCTCTTTGGAGGGTTCCCCCTCAGTTCTCACAGTTTCTGGTCGAGTATCCTCGGCCAATTTTTCTTGAACAACCTCTGTTCTCGCAACAGGGGTTATTAACACGTCTTCTTCAATAAGAGCTTTAAAAGCCTCCTTAGTCACATCTTCTATGATAACTTCTTCTTCATTTACCTCAATAGCTTGTTCAGGCTCTTGGACGATCACATCTTCTTCTTCTTCTCCATTCAGACGATCTTGAATTGGTTGATCTAGAATGTGTCTCTCTTCGGCAGAAAGATTCCCGAATTCAATCTAGAGAACAGCATCTAGCTCATTAGCATCATTATCAACATCAGTCATTGAGAGGTTCATCGCTAGAGCAATCGACGCCATGAATGTGTTTAGAAGCAACAGAAACATAACTGTCCAGGATATCGTTCAGCTTCTTCAATACCTTCATTTCAACATCAGCTCCTTTCACATCAGGATTGAAATTAGCTTTCTTGGCTTCGAAAATTGGAAAAAGAGCTTTTCCAAATATGCACGCTTCTACTAGATCTTTTCTCTTTAGAGCCTCACCAACTTCTAAGGTTCTTGCCCATTTCAAAACTTTTTTCTCGTTTGCCACCCTCTTCTTCCATTGTTTAGATATAGCTGCGCTTGACAAAGAATCGTTGTACTTGGAAGACAGTCTCTCCATTGACCAAGATTCATAAATTCCCAATTTCTCAGCAGTAAGAACTTTAATTTGATCTAAAATGAGGTCAACAATTCCTGTTGCCTCCGATACCTTTTCAGGAACTTGAATTGCAATAGATTTACCTTTTCCGATAACCTCTACGGGTTTTGGAGTAGGTCTTGGTTCACCGATCACGATTCCATCTGCCCGTTTTCTGGAACGCATCTGTTCGAACGCAGATTGTGGTTTCTTACAAAGCTCAGCAAGAAGCTCCATAAGAACAACTTTCCCAGCTACCAATGAATCTTTAGGAACTGGAATAATGGGTTCACCAGCAACAAGGATAAGAACATCACCTTGTTCTGGTTGCGATGACTCTATAGCACCGGCGGCTACAAGGTCAGTTTGAACAATAAGAGACTCAATCCTGTCAACAGTTTCATCATTGGGACCGGCTGACTCAACATCAGACCCTTCAGCAGATTCTCTCAATGGAGAGAATATAGATTCAGCTTGTTCCACTATGGGAACATCAAATTTAGGCACAACGACCAAAGATTTAGAGGACTTCACCTTTGCAGATTTAGACGCTCGGGGCGCCCTTGTCTTCTTCTCCTTTGAGGCACAAGACCTCGAAGGTTTCCTCAAAAAGGTTGAGGGAGTGGATAATGATGACATTGTAGTTGCAGAGTACGCCTGGACCTTGCTTCAACCTTGAATCAACAGATTCAGAGTCTTTCTGGTTTGGACTCTTCAGACTGGAGGAACTGGCCTCCGATTCGTTTACAGTTTTCGTTCTCTTTTCCCCTGTTGACATAACAGAAGCAGAGGGCTTTGATCGGGTAGAAGACTTTCCACCAGTCTGGTAACTAGAGGCACCAGATGCAGATTCAAGGTTGCTCTTCAACCTCGTCAGCATTCTATCCACCGTAAGAGTAGTAAATACTCTTGGAGAGTTGATCTGCACCGGTTCACCAACAGGTACCACCAAATGCTTCAACAAATGACTCAGTTGAGCCGCATATGTTATACTTTCTTTGTTCGTCTGACTGATATAATAGCATAAGTTCTGGAAAAGGGTATGAGCCCAGTTTACCTTGATCCCTTTTGAGATAGCACACATATAGTCAAAACGGTCTTGACTATAGAGATTGAAGGACCCAACTTTCCCTTGAAGCGCCTTCGCCACCATGTCGTTCAGAAGAATGAAATGAAGTTTGAATACCTTCATGAATCCATTCACATGGATCTTCGAACCGTCTGCAGAAAAGGTTGCCTTCATCTCTTCCATGATTTCTGAAGAGAGAACCAAGTCGAATAGATGACCCTCAATCGTAAGTTCAAAGAACTCTGCATAAACTACTTCGTCGAAAGAAAACTTCGTTCTGTTGACGGTTGCTACGATGGATTCACCCACCATAGTTGCCGTTTTGAAGAACTCGCAAACTTCGTCTTCGTAGAAAATGAACGGTCCGCCTAGATACTTCCTTAACCTAGAATATTCTAGGGTTTGGAACATCTTCACTACCTCCGGTTGATCGAACGTATAGACTGATGGAAAGTCCACCTGCAAAGTACAGTGACTGAGAGTAATTTTCTTCACCATTTTCGAAAGAATATGAATCGACACAATATTTTAGAGAGATTTAGTGAGAGAAATGCAAAAGAAGCTAGGGTTCTTAAGGATTTCGAAAGATTGAAAGCTTTCAAATTCATGCAGTAATGTCCTTATATAGATGAAAGAGGGAAATACAAAATAACCGTCTATTATAGGGGTATGGCCCATTAATAAATGTTAGACGTCCTTTTTCAAGAAGTCATCATTAAAAATGAGGGTATATCCGTCATTTTCTCTAAACTTGATAGACACGTGTCTTCATGTTATTAAGAGATGACTGATTGATATTTTGAGCGGGAAAGACAGATAGCTCTCAACGTGGGACATCTGTCTTTGATCAGTCTAATCGGCACGTAGTTAGACGTTTTTGTTACTCCACAAATCCATATAACACAACGTCTATTAGACGGATGAGTCTATTAGACGCATACGTCTAATTCCGTGTTTATAAAAATCCGTCTAATGTTTATTAGACGTGTACGTCTAATTCCGCATAAACACCACGTGTTAGACGTGTGTTGATTAGACGTGAGAATCCTTTTGCTCATGACGTAAAAACGTCTAACGTCTATTAGACGTGTCCGTCTAATCGCGTAGGTATAACACCTCAACATATAGACTTAGATGTATAGATTATGAGCAAAAATACGTCTAAGTACATACTGTTTCTTTTAGACACCCTTGTCTAATTAGACCGATTAAGGATATTCGTCTAGAGAGTATCTTTACTTCCAAAGTAATTTTTCCCTCTCATTATGAATATGGACATTAGAGTTTTAATAATCAATTTTTGTGGTCCAAAGACCAAAAATATTTTTAACAAATAAAAACATTTATTCTTCTAGAATGGCAAATGCCATTGTTGATCTTCCAAGTTGTGTACTCAGAGGAGTACTCTTCTAGCTTCCTTCATGCGATTCTCCTACATCACCTACAAAATAAACTATTAACACATTTTGGTACCCACACTCAATTGGGTCCTCGATCAATTAGTCCCTTAGGAATCCATATTTGAGTTATTCTAATGGATTTCCCATTTTGTGTTATGATTAATGCATAAGATTTTGACTTAGCAGATGACTTCCGGCTAGCCACTGATCCTTTAACTTTTGAAGAAGGTTTTCTTTTAAAACTCCTTGACTTAGAGTTAGGTTTTAAATTACCAGACTTATTAGCTTTTTCTAGCTTATTCTTAAGCCAGCCAAAAGTTGGTGGAACATAAACTATTTCATTTTTGAAAGCAACTTCTTCATGAATAGGATCAGATTCAATGTCAGTCACACTCCCTTTGACAAAGTTTATAGGCTTAAACTTGTCAGTTGGTTTTGACTTTTTGCATGACAGGTTAGGATCATTGCTGTTATATCCACATCAAGATCTAGATCTAGAAGGTTTCAAAATGCTGATCTGATATTTGACAGCATCACAAGACCTTGTCCATGCACATACAACATAGTTAAGCCTTTTATTTTCAGATGAAAGAGTTTGAATATGTTCCTTGATCATCTCATTCTCAGATGAGTTCTCTTCAATCTTTTTTTCAAAATCATTTGACTCTTCCTCTTTAAACAGACTTGGTTTGTTTACATCTGATGAAGATTTAGTTTCATTTAGAGATTCTGCTAGCTTTCTGTACTCAATGACCATGTCATCTAGTGAAGCTACCAGTTGTTCCCTTGAAAACCTTTCGGAAGAGAAATCAAATACCTCAGTCTTTTGAGTTCCTTCTTCATCTTCTCTGGCCATGAAACAAGCTACGTCTTCTTCATCACTTTCACTAGATGAAAAGTACGAGCCACGACTGCTTCCTCTATTCTTTCCGTCACCAGCCATAAGAGCCTTCAGCTCTTTTCCATCATCCTTGGCATCTTCACGCTTTGGCTTCCGGCATTCCGATGCATAATGACCTTTAATACCACAGTTAAAACAAGTAACATTAGCTTTAGATTTTCTATTATCATTAGAATATGAAGAGTTTGAGTTTGAGTTTCTCTTCTTCATGAAGTCTCCAAACTTCTTCACAAAGAGAGACATGGCATCCCTACTCAGCTACTGAGCTGCCATCTTCACGTCCGGAGCGGTTGGTGGCTCTTCAGCAGTCACCAGCGCCTTAGCAATAATAACGGACGTGGGTTGATCTTCTTCCATCCTACAGTTCAGCTCAAACTCATTGGCCTTAAGATCAACAAAGAGATTAAAGAGAGAGATCTTGTTAAAATCTTTGGATTCTCTCATCGCCATAGTCTTTATGTCCCATTCTCTTGGAAGAGCACGCATGATCTTGATAGCAAGCTCCCTGTTGCTATAGGTCTTGCCTAGGATGGACAAAAAGGAGACGATCTTGCTGAATCTGGTGTCGAAATTGTTCATTGTTTCACCAGGACACATGTTGAAGCTGTCGAACTGTTGAATGGCAACCATGATCTTGTTTTCCTTATTTTACTCGTTGCCCTCACACAGTTGAGTGAGTCTATCCCAGACCTCTTTGGCAGTGTCACATTCAATGATGTAGTTGAACATACTGTCGTCGAGAGATCTGTACATAACATCAATAGCCATGTTGTTGAGGTTGTTCTGCCTCTTTTCATCAGCGGTCCAGTCAGCCTTCTCTTTATCAATCTTGATAGGACCTTCTGTGACAACGCTCCACATGACATCTTGAAGAGAAGAGAGATGAGCACGAACTTTTTTCATCCAAACAATGTAGTTTTCACGAGAGAAGGTTGGAATGGCTGTAGCACTGGCATCTTTGGGTATGGTCGACATATTTTAGGAAAGGCTTGAGAATAGAAATAGGGCTTTGATAACAATTCATAGGATCGGCTTTATCGATAGAGATGGGGGTCTGACTAAGGATGAAGGCTTATGAAAAACGGTTTAAAAGAAATCATGTTAGGGATTTAATTCTCTTTCTATTCTACGCAAACTTGTGTAAACACTTGAAACAGATTCAAAGCGGAATTGTTTACTTGGGTTTGAAGCACAAGATGAAATATGAAAAAAATACAGAAATGAAGAACACAGTAGTTTGTTTATGGATGTTCGGAGAAACTCTCCTACGTCACCCTTTCTTCCAACCACCGGAAGGATTCACTATAATATGGTTCGAATCAAATACAATTTACACACACACACTTAGCTTACTATTGAACAGAACACTTTTTGTTCAATTCAAGATGAAGAATATCACTCAGTTAAAGGTGTTTTAATTCTAGCTCTCTCTTGATTCACACACAGTACAATCAGAAAGAAGCTTCACAGTTCAGTAAGCAAGATGATTGAGTAGTTTCTCTCTTTTTAAAACCAGATTACTTGTTTGTTCGGCAGAATTCGTAAGGCTAGCAGTTGTGCTTTTTAAGGCAGATTGTCCGTTGTCCTTGAGATTTGTTAAATACTAAGCAAGAGCTAACGGTCGAATCTTCAAGAATGATACATGGCATTCTACCATTGGAAAGCCTCCATTGTACACAACAGGTTTTGAGCATAAGGATCGTGGTCGTACATCACTGGTTGTGCGCTGAATATTCCATCAGGGATGTACCTGCAAAACAAGTAATGTGAGGAAAATTCTCTTACATGGAATTCCTTGATTGGATGCATATAGCTGTTGTACTAATCTTCATGAGAAAGTGGAGCAGAAGTAGGGTACAACTATAGCACGTGGGTAGGTGAAATACTATATTCAAGCGTACTCCTTAAATTGAGCATTAGACGTATTTCAGTTAGACGGATTGTGAAAATCAGTCTAATGAAATAAGTCATCTCCTTCTAACAGAAAAACGTCTATTAGACTGCCTAATCTAATAGAATTAGACTCGCGTCTAATTACAATAACCATTAGACTGCACGTCTAACTCCGGTTCTACCTCAGACTTGTCTGAAGGAGTTAGACGCGCGTCTAACTTTCACTAATTAGACTACACGTCTAATTATCCAATAACCATTAGACTGCACGTCTAATTCTGGTTCTACCTCAGACTTTTCTGAAGGAGTTAGACGCACATCTAACTTTCACTAATTGGACTACACGTCTAATTATCCAATAACCATTAGACTGCACGTCTAACTCCACTGAGTTAGACTGCACGTCTAATTCCGGTTCTACCTCAGACTTGTTTGAAGGAGTTAGACGCACGTCTAACTTTCACATTCTATTAGACTGCACGTCTAACTCCGCTGAGTTAGACTGCACGTCTAATTCCGCATAAATTAGACTACCCGTCTAATTGCAAATATATTAGACTACACGTCTAACTCCGATGAGTTAGAATGTACGTCTAATTCCGAATAACAATTAGACTACCTGTCTAATTCTTTACATTCATTAGACTACACGTCTAACTCCGATGAGTTAGACTGTACGTCTAATTCTATGCATTAGACTGTACGTCTAATTCTATGCATTAGACTTACGTCTAATTCTGTGCATTCATTTGACTACACGTCTAACTCCGATGAGTTAGACTGTACGTCTAATTCTATGCATTAGACTTACGTCTAATTCCGTGTATTCATTAGACTAACGTCTAATTCTTTACAATCATTAGACTACACGTCTAACTCCGATGAGTTAGACTGTATGTCTAATTCTATGCATTAGACTTACGTCTAATTCCGTGTATCTATTAAACCATCCGTCTAATTACATGTCTATTAGACCACATGTCTAACTCTGATGAGTTAGACTGTAAGTCTAATTTTATGCATTGAAAGCCAAAATCGGTCTAATGACCCTCATTAGATCCAAGTCTTATGAAATATTGTTTCAATACACCTGTATCAAAACTCATAAGTTATTTCATCATCAAAATCTCAGTGGTTAAATTATTTCAACACTTAGTCAAAATAATTTGACCCAACATAAGCTCAGGAGGATAATTTGTGTTCCTTTTGAGATTTGGTTTATGAATGTCTACCAAATTACCGTTTGTTTCATCAAGGCTAGACGTATCGGTAGGCTGAACAATAGTGTCAGACCGACCGATTTCCACATCTTGAGCCGAGGTGTCAGCTTCCTACTATGTGGCAGCTTGATCTGGCTGGGTTTCAACAACACCCATTTGGTCATGGACAAACCGTCTAATAACCGGAATCTCATCTTCACTATCAGAATGGATATTATGATTTTCCAATCTGTTGTGTAGATCAAAGGATGATGCAGTGTTACTTTCAACCGATTCATCGAATACAACATGAAGAGATTCTACCACGGTTAAAGTTCTAGTATTATATACTCTATATACTTTACTAACCACTGAGAATCCTAGCATTATCCCAATATCAGATTTTGCATCAAAAGCAGATAAATAGTTTTTGCCATTAATGTGAATGTAACATTTACAACCGAAAATGTTAAGATACCGAATGTTAGGAATTCTATCAAAATATACTTCGTACGGTGTTTTATTGTGAAATTTGTTAATCAAAGACCGGTTTTGTGTATAACATGCAGTACTGATAGCTTCAGCCCAAAATTTTTGAGCAACACCTGAGTCGGCTATCATAGACCTTGCGGCTTCCTTGAGAGTTCGGTTTCTTCTCTCGGCCAGGCCATTCTGTTGAGGGGTACTAGAACTGGACAACTCGTGTCTAATGTCGGATTCCTCAAGAAATGTATTTAGAGTACTATTTGTAAATTCGGTTCCTCTATCACTCCTAATGCTATTTATACGTGTTGATTTTTCATTTTGTAAACGCTTAAGCAGCGTAATTAAATTGGATACGGTTTTACTTTTAAATGCCAAAAATGTGACCCATGTATATCTAAAATAATCATCAATAACAACCATAGTGTAATACATACCACCTAGGCTGGTGACCCTAATTGATCCAAATAAATCCATGTGAAGAAGATCTAAGCATCGGTTAGACTGAATGTGTCCTTTACTCTTGAAGGTTGATTTAGTTTGTTTACCCATTTGACATGCTGAGCACACCTCATCCTTATTAAATATTATATCAGGAATTCCTTCAACTAACCTTTTATTGCGGATATAGTTTAACTTTTTGAGGATTAGCTGGTTTAACCTTTTATGCCATAGCCAGGTTCGATCAGTTTTAGCTACCATGCAAACAGGATGCTCCACTTCATTTTTCCAGTCTACCTTGTATATATTTCCTAACCTATTTCCGTTTAGTAGTGTGCTATCCTGAGAGTTTTTAACTAAGCATGCATGTCTAAGAAATTCTACAGTATATCCAGCATCACACATCTGACTGATACTTAGCAGGTTAAAGTGTAGATTTTCAACTAGAAGTACATTGTTAATTGTTAAATTACCATGGAAATCTTACCCTTGCCCACAATTCTACCTCTTGAGTTGTCACCAAAGACTATCATTGCACCGGTTTCTATTTTGATGTCAGTTAGAAGGTTGTTGTTTCCAGTCATGTGTCTGGAACAACCGCTATCCAGGTACCACTCAGAATTTCCTTACCGTTTCTTTATAACCTGCAAAATACACATATTTACAACTATTTGGTACCCACATTTACTTGGGTCCACGGTTGATTAGTCCTTTGGGTATCCAGACTTTAATAAGTCGGATAACTTTTCCCGTTATGGTTCTAATTCTTTTTCCTGTGTTTGGCTTGACATCTTTCTGTTGTCCTAAGAGTGCCTTATTTTGTAGTGGCTTTTGGTCTATTCTATGTGGTCATAGATCGGTTTGTTTACCTGCTGGCCGGTTGGCTTTCCTTCTCTCAGGATGAAGCCATTTGTCGGAGTTAGTTGGATTTACATATGTTATTTCTTCTTCAGTTTTGAATCACGTTGTTCCTCATTGTCGGTTGAAAAGATCTTGACAAATCTTACAAAGGAAAGATTGTCTCTTGTGAGTTTCATCCCGTTGGAACGGTTCCGGTTGTCGGATCTGTTGTCTTTGTATCCAAGACCAAATTTGCATTTGAGATGTCTTTAATATTTAGGCAACTGGTTCACCGCTTCACTGGATCTTTTTCATGCGGCTATTCGATACCTGGTTCGTGCATCTTCCTCTTCGGTCAACTCTTGAACTGACTCCTTGAGTTGTTCAGTCTTAGAAGATAGTTTAGGTGCTGCCTCGATTTCTAATATTTTATCAGGTTGAATACTATCGGTTTCAGGTTCGGACCGGGTTGGTGCTATAGGTTCGGTTCTTAAGTTGAGTCGGGTTGGTAATAAGGTTAATAGATTTTTATACTCTACTACCATGTCATTTAGTGCATTAACTAAATCATCTTTAGTAAATTCTTCACAGGAAAAATCAAATACATGTTCTTCGTTTTCCATGAGACAAGAGAATTCATCTTCGCTGTCAATGTGAGCCCATAAACTTCCTCCATCATCGGCTATCAGTGCTTTCTGAATTTCCCTCCCTTCATCGGTTTGTGAGTAGTTGTTTCTTTGGTTCTGATCATCCGTCTTCCGGTCATCCCGTCTTGGTTTTATGCATTCCCACCTGAAATGTCCCAAACAGTTGCAATTATAACATCTTATATTAGATTTATCACCGTAATTATAGTTGTTGTTTGTCGGTTAATTTTTCTTCATGAATCTGCCAAACTTCTGTGCAAGCATTGTCATTGCATCCTTAGTGAATTGTTCAGCGGATTTGATCGGTGCAGTAACTACAGGTTCTATAGATGTGACCAGTACCTTAATAGCGGTTGAGGTTGCTGCTTCATCTTCGATCCTGGATCTTATTTCAAACTCATATGCCTTCAGATCTTCGAATACATCGTGTAACTTCATCTTGTGTAGGCAGTTTGATTATCTCATCACCATCGTCTTTATGTCCCATGCACTCGGAAGAGATCTTAAAACTTTGATTATTGTTTCCTTGTTATCATACTTCTTTCCAAGAGTTGATAGCTCATTTATCACATTTGTAAACCGGTCACTTTACTCCCTCATGGTTTCTCCTGGCTTCATCTTGATGTTTTCAAACTTCTGGGTAACCACCATTATCTTGTTTTCCTTGGTTCTTTCATTTCCCTCATGAAGTTGAATCACTGTTTCCCATACTTCCTTTGAGGTTTTGCACTCTCTGACCTTATAGAAGGTATTTATGTCCAAACCTTTGAAAATATGACTTTTGGCGTGATTATCCAGATTGTTTCTCCTCTTATCCTCAGCTATCCAATCCTTTCTATCTTTATCAATCTTTATAGGTCCTTCAGACAGGATGAACGGCATCTCATCATCCATAGTGATTAGGTGCAAATGCATGCATATCTTCTAGTTGGCGAAATCATCACCTTCTAGCATTGGAGGTTTCTCGAAAGTCATGCTTGCTTGTTTCGGGTTGCTTGAGTATTAAAACTATCTACTCTAATACTAATTGTTAAGATCTAGATCGATGATGGCGGACCGGGGTCCAGCCGAATAGTACTTTCTGACAACATTCAATGGTTGGCGTTAATCCGGTTAGAGATTAACACCGGTTTCAATACTGCACAGGCTGTCACAAACCCTTGAACCGAGTTCAAGTGCGGAAGTGGTTTGTTTCAGACTGAAGCAACACACACACAAGATGAATAGAGATAGGTTTTGGAGAATATCAGTTTGGAGATTAGGAGGTCGGTTTGAGGTTTAGTGAATCGGTTAGAGTGATGTAAGTCGGTTAGGACAGTGCAAGTCGGTTAGAAAGTAGAATCGGCAGAAAGTAAAGAACAAGACACAGGTTTTTATGGATGTTCAGAGATAAAAGTCCTACGTCACCCCTTCTTCTCAAACCACGAGAAGGATATTCACTAAGGAATACTCAACCACACTACACAATCGAGACTTATTTACTGCTCGATAAACACTCTTACAATTCTCACAGAAATTGTAATCACACTTCAAATGCACACTTAAGCTTTTAATCTTGTAGAGAGATAAACACAACTTGTAACTTGTAACTTGGTTTGTTGGCACTCTTGAATGTTGTAACTCTTAACTCCTCTGAATTATTGTCACTGCATTTACTCCTCTTCAGCTCCTTCTTTTATAGGTGAGATGTGCCAACGGTCACATTTCTTCAACGGATACCTTCAGGGTAATCCTTGAATATGATTTGTTGAGCAGAGGTTCAAAATTGCATTAATTGCGGTTTAAGCTTTCAAGGCATGGAGCAAACCGACTTCACTTGTATTTTACTTAATATGGCAACTGTCGGTTGGCCAGTTGCCTGCATCTGGAGAACTACACCTTTGACTTGTACCAAAATAGTAATTGTTTCTTCAAGCAATCTTTTGCAGCCTTTAGAGTATCATCAAACTTGTATGGATATGGCAATGTCACAGTCTGATCCTTTGATATCATCTTCCGCAGATACTCAAAGTGTTCGTTTGCACCAATTTGTAGATTGTACTTAGTTTGATAATATTGACTTCTTTCTTTAAGTAGTTTCTTCGTCGGTTTTTTCGGTTGGATACTGCATTTCGGTTTAGGATGTCTACCGTTTGTTCATAGCTTCAGGTTAACCGGATTACTTCCGGTTTTGGATACATCCTTTGCTTCTTCTTCTAACCGGTTTGATTACTTGACCGATTAGGTTCTTGACCGTTCCTGCACAAGAAGTTTGTTTTTGTTAAGTTCTTATTTTAACCGGTCTAATTTATCTATCACAATCTAACAGATACGTAGTTAGACGTGCAGTCTAACAGATACGTAGTTAGCGTGCAGTCTAACAGATACGTAGTTAGACGTACTGTCTAACAGATACGTAGTTAGACGTGTAGTCTAGCAGATACATAGTTAAACGTGCAGTCTAGCATATACGTAGTTAGACATGCAGTGTAGCAGATACGTAGTTAGACGAGCATTCTAACAAATACGTAGTTAGACGTGTAGTCTAACAGATACGTAGTTAGACGTGCAGTCTAACAGATATGTAGTTAGACGTGTAGTCTAACTCCATTAGACTTGGTGGTCTAACTCCATTAGACTTGGTGGTCTAATGGATCTCGCAATTAGGCATGGGCGTCTAACTTCCTTAGACTTGGCAGTCTAATGGATCACGTATAGTGCATCGCTTCAGTAGTTGCTTGAAGTTAGCATCCGTCTACCCACGATCAACTAGCTGTATGCTATTCTTGCTCTACTCATCCTTGCAGTCCAGTATGCCAGCTATTTTTACACAATGAATGAATGCCACGTACGCGAATATTCCTCCCACTACTTGTTCAGTAAAGGACAGTTCAGAAGAATATCCAACGCACTACCAGTTTGGTATGACCACGATCCTTGTGCACAATACCTGTTATACTCTTGTACTATGGAGGCTTTCTAATGGGCGCTTGCCACGTGTCCATCTAGAATATTCGACCGTTGATGATTGTCTTCTATTTATAGATCCTCAAGGACAACGATCGATGTACCAGTTTCATCAGTGAACAACAAGTTTTAACGAGTGTACTGATTTCATAAGCCTTACCTACTATCAATCTCATACTCTTGCACTTTCTAATCTGTACATCTTCAAGTTCAAGAGAGAATCAAAATCTGTCTAGCTGAGTGAAATTCTTAAACATATTGTAACTTGAACAGAGTCTGTTTTGTTCAACAGTTAGCTAGCCAGTAAATTGTATTTGATTCAAAGAAATATAGTGAATTATTCCGGTGGTTGGAAGAAGGGGTGACGTAGGAGAGTTTTCTCCAAACATCCATAAATAAATCATTGTGTCATTTACATTATGTCTTTCCTTTTTATCATTGGTTTGTAGCTTCAAACTTGAGAAAACATTTCCGCACTTGAATCGTTAAAGAGTTTGCAAGGGTTTGTGAAGAATAGAAAATGATATTAATCTCTAACAAGATTTCTATCAAATATTTTTCTAGAAGTTGTCATCAATAGTTAGACCCCCGCCTATATTGATTACATCGATCCTATCATAATGTATTGAGCGTTCATATACAAATTATTAAGGTACTATGAACAGATAGATTTATCGCGGGAACTAACCAACTTTCCACGAAGGTTACCAATATGTGAGGTTGAAGATGATCATATACATATGATTATGGTACTATAAATAAATATTCTCTTTATGTTTGTGAATTAGAAGGTGAATACCTATTGAAAAATATAATTTTTTATTAGAGTACCTATCGAGATATATGGTTTGAAGATATACCTATCGAGAGATAGGGTTTGGCTTTGAGTACCTATCAAGAGATAGGGTTTTGAATACCTATTCGAGTGATAGGGTTTGGATACTTATTCCGACGATAGGGTTGGAGATACCTATTCGAGCAATATGGTTTGGATACCTATTCGGACGATAATGTTTGAGATACCTATTCGGATGATAGTGTTTGAGATACCTATTCACGCGATAGACTTTTGTCAGGATCATGTACGAATGATCGATGTGCTTGTTGATAAACAAGGCTCAAATACCTATAGAGATATAGAGTTTTAATTAGGATCATGTACAAAAGATCGCTATGCTTATTGATAAACAAGGTTTGGATACCTATCGAGAGATAGGGTTTGAGATACACCCATTAAGCAATAGAGTTTTGAATACCTACTCTAGAGATATGGTTCAATTATATGTCTATGGAGAGATAGAGTTTCATTTTGATTGGATTGGATCGTGTACAAACAATCTCGAGCTTTTGTCAACAGACAATGTTGTTAACGGATCATGTATATATGATCTCTATACTTGTAAAAAACAAGGTTTTTAACAGAATCGTATATAAAAGATATCTCGCACCTATCGAATGATATAGTTTAGATTATGGATCATATACATATTATCTTTGGTCCTTGTCGATAGACAAGATAGTTAATACATCATGTACAAATGATCTATGTGCTTGTCAACAAACAAGGCTTAATACCTATCGAGAGATAGGGTTTTGTATTTTATTATGTATCAAGAGACTATGTTTTGATTGGAGAATACCCACCGAGGATAGAGTTTTTGAAAAGAATTGTGTATGAACGGTTTTCTAACCTATCAACAAATAGGGTTTTGGAGGAATTTTAAATAAACGATGTCTTGATGTATCGACATATAGGGGTTTTGGCCGAATTGTATACAAACAATGTCTCAACCTATATACATATAGGTTTTTCAGACATAATCGTATACGAACGATTGATTTACCTATCAATAAATAGAGTTTTAGATAGAATTGTATACAAACAATGTTTTGACATATCGACAAATAGGGTTTATAGACGAAAGTGTGTACAAACGATTGGCGCACTTATACATAGATAGGGTTTTAAATAGAATTGTATACAAATGATATCTCGACCTCTTAATATATTGGGTTTTCAAATGAAATTGTGTACGAACGATTGGCATACTTATCAATAGATACGATTTTAGACGGAATCATATACAAACAATGTCTCAACCTCTTGATAGATAGGGTTTTCAGACAGAATCGTGTACAAACGATTGGTGCACATATCAATAGATAAGATTTTAGAAGGAATATTATACAAATGATGTCTTGACCTATGGACATATAGGGTTTTAGACAGAATTGTGTACGAACGATTGATGCACCTATCAATAGATAAGGCTTTAGATGGAATCGTAAATAAATGATGTCTCGACCTATCGAAATATAAGGTTTTCATACAGAATCGTGTACCAATAATTGGAACACCTATAAATAGATAGGGTTTTCGACGAATGATGTCACGACCTATTGACAAATAGGTTTTTAGACAAAATCTTGTACGAACGATTGGCGCACCTATCAATAGATAATATTTTAAATAGAATCATATTCAAATGATGTCTTAACATATCGAGGTATATGGTTTTCAGACGGAATCATGTATGAACGATTGATGCACCTATCAACATATAGGGTTTTAAATAGAATTGTAAATAATCGATGTCTCGACCTATAGACATATATGTTTTTTCAGATGCAATCGTGTACGAATGATTGTCGCACCTATGAATATATAGGTTTTTAAATAGAATCGTATTCAAATGGTGTCTCGACCTATCCACAAATAGGGTTTTCAGACGGAATTGTGTACGAACCATTGGTGCACCTATCAATAGTTAGGGTTTTAGATGAAATCGTATATAAACGATGTCTCGAATTATTGAAAGATAGGGTTTTGGGCGTAATTGTATATAAATAATGTCTCGACCTATCGCCATATAGAATTTCAAACGGAATCGTGTACGATTGACATACCTGTAATTAGATAAGGTTTAGACAGAATCGTATACAAACATCTCAATCTATCGAAAAATAGGGTTTTGTAAATGAATCGTGTATGAACAATTGTTGCACCTATCAACATATAGGGTTTTAGACGGAATCATATATAAACGATGTCTCTACTTATCGACATATAGGGTTTTTGGCAAAATTGTATACAAACAATGTCTTGACCTATCCACATATAAGGTTTTATCTAGATCATGTATGTTTGATCTCAACTCCTTTTCGACAAACAAGATTGTTAACGAATCATCTACAAATGATCTTTTATGCTTGTCAACAAACAAGGGTTACAACAGACTTCAGTACAAATTATTTCTTATAACTATCAATAGATGGAGTTTAAGTTACCTAATGACAAGGGTTTGAAAATAGGATCGTATACAAATGATGTCTCGACCTAACGACAGACAAAGTTTTCAGAGGGTATCGTATAAAAACGATCTATACACTTATCAATAGATAGGGTTTTTGACAAAATAATATACAAACGATGTCTCGACCTATCGACAAATAGGGTTTTTTAGTTAGAATTGTGTACGAACGATAGATGCATATATTAATATATAAGGTTTTAAATGGAATTGTATTCAAATGATTTTTCGATCTATCTACATATAGGATTTTCAATTAGAATCGTGTATGAACGGTTGGTGAACCTATCAATAGATTGAGTTTTAGATAGGATCGTATATAAATGATGTCTCGACTAATGGATATATAGGGTTTTTGGTGAAATTATATACAAACAATCTCTCGACCTATCCAGATATAAGGTTTTGACTAGATCATTATGTATGATCTTAAGTCATTGTTGACAAACAAGATTGTTAACGGATCATCTATAAATAATCTCTTATGCTTGTCAGCAAACAAGGTTTACAACTAAATTGTGTACGAACTTTTTCTCCTATCTTTCAATAGATAAAGTTTAGGTTATATAATTAGGGTTTGAAAACGGGATCATGAACGAACAATCTTACTTACCTATCAACATATACGGTTTTGGGTACCTAACAATAATTAGGTTTTGATACCTAACTACAATTAGGGTTTACAATTGGATCGTGTACGAACGATCTCAAGTACCTATAAATATATAGGGTTTTGGGTACTTAACAACAATTAAAGTTTTGATACCTAACTACAATTAGGGTTTAAAATGGGATCGTATACAAACTATCTCTCATACATATCGATAAATAGGTTTTTGGTTATCATATGACAATTAGGGTTTAAAAACGGGATCGTTGTCGAACGATCTCATGTACCTATCGAGAAATATGGTTTTGGTACCTAACAATAATTAGGGTTTAAAAATATGATTTTGTACGAACGATCTCACGTACTTATCAATAGTTAGGGTTTAAGTTACATAATGATAATTAGGGTTTAAAAATGGGATTGTGTAGAAACGATCTCACGCAACTATCAACATATAGGTTTTTGGTTACTTAATGACAATTTGGGTTTGAAAATGGGATCGTGTACGAACGATCTCACGTACCTATGACAAATTGATTTTTGGTTACCTATTGACAATTAAGTTTAAAAAAAAGGATCGTGTATGAACGATCTCATGTACCTATCGACATAAAGGATTTTGGATACTCAATTTTTCTTATTTTTCTTTTGCAGTATCGGTCCCGGCTTTAAGCCTTTTAAGAGAATATTTCAACATAATTATTTTCCATATATCTTTGTAAAATGTCCTTCGTAACTAGTTGAAATTCGTTAGTCGACTAATAACTCATGTTTTTTGGTAAATGAACATTTTTTGCTCCCCCAATTCCTATCCTTGTTTTTTTTTTTTTTGAGATTGGAATGAACATTGATCCTTCTAAATGAATTTTGACATTTTTCGAATTCAAAACGTATTCGGAGTTATACTTTGAACATCTCTTTTGTCATTTGTGATGATATTCTTTCATCAAGGAATAAAATTTATTTTTCCCCAACTTTGAAGATATCAGCTATAAATTCGATCTCGTATACAAACTATTATCCACAATCATAAACCCTCGAAGAAGATAGTCCTTGAACCACATTTCTTGAAAGTCCATTCATTGTAAAAATATGTATATCGACTTTCTGCTTTGGGTGTTCATTTTCTCCTTTCCTTTTTCTTTTGTTGACTAATAGGTATATCTGGTAAAATTAATACATCCTTGTCCTTGCCGTAGAAATTAAGACTAGAGTCTGAGTAAGCAACGAATGGTGATATCAAAATCTCCACCACTTGAGCCATTTTCTTTTTTCATTTCTGCAATGAAAGAACACATCAGTTTGTTTATGGATGTTCGGAGAAACTCTCCTACGTGTCACCCCTTTTTCCAACCACCGGAAAGATTCACTATAATATGATTTGAATCAAATACAGTTTGCACACACTTAGCTCATTATTGAACAGAACACACTCTGTTCAATTTACAAGATGAAGAATATCACTCAGCTAATGTTGTTTTTGATTCTAGCTCTCTCTTGATTCACACACAGTACAATCAGGAAAGCAGCTTCACAATATGAATATTCAAAGACTTGATTTCTCTCTGTAATTCCAGCAAAGAAGATGATAGAGAGATTGTTTTAATCAGTTGGGCAGACTGTCCGTTGTCCTTGTCTGAAGGAGTTAGACTTACGTCTAACCTTCACAATCCAATAGACTGCACGTCTAACTTCACTAAGTTAGAATGCACGTCTAATTCCGCATACATTAGACTGCACGTCTAACTCCACTAAGTTAGACTGCATGTCTAATTCTGTATACATTAGATTGCACGTCTAACTCCACTGAGTTAGACTCCACGTCTAATTTCTTATACATTAGACTGCACGTCTAACTCCACTGAGTTAGACTGCACGTCTAATTTTGTATACATTAGACTGCACGTCTAACTCCACTGAGTTAGACTGCACGTCTAATTCTATATACATTAGACTGCACGTCTAACTCCACTAAGTTAGACTGCACGTCTAATTACGTATACATTAGACTGCACGTCTAACTCCGTTGAGTTAGACTGCACGTCTAATTCCATATACATTAGACTGCACGTCTAACTCCACTGAGTTAGACTGCACGTCTAATTCCGAGATCTATTAGACTGCACGTCTAACTCCACTAAGTTAGACTGCACGTCTAATTCTGAGATCTATTAGACTGCACGTCTAACTCCACTGAATTCATTAGACTGCAAGTCTAACTCCACGAGTTAGACTGCAAGTCTAATTTTGTGCATCTAATGCCAAATCGGTCTAATGAGCCTTATTAGAGCCAAGTCTCATGAAATATGATTTCGATACACCTGCATCAAAGCGCATAAATCGTTTCATAATCAAAATCTCAATAGTCAAATTATTTCAACACATAGTCAAAATAATTTGATCCAACAATTTCCCCTTTTTTGATGATGAAATTGAAAACCTGAATAAATCTACCAAAATATGCATTCAACATATAACTAAACAAACCTTGTTCACTTACATAACACTTCACAAATTTCCAAGACCAATATTCAAAACATCATCAAAGAAACATTGTTTGAGAAACTTAAACAGAGTAAGAGAAAAGAAATTATAGTTCTTCCCTTTTAACTCAAGGATTGGTTGGGCTCATGTCTTGACCGAATAACATATTTAGAAAAAGAGGAAGACTACGACCACCACGACCGCTTCCACTTGATCTACCACCATGATCATTGCCACTAGCACGTCCTCTTTGATCAAACCCAGATAGCCTACCGCGACCACCACTACTGCTTCGGCCTCCACGATCACCACCGCTTCGACCTCGCCTCTTTTAGTTGGCCTAGGGTTTTCATCGTTACTTGGAGCTCGTCTGGATCTAGTGCCGGTTGACACACCGTCACTTCTTCTGGTTGACTCACCTTGAGTGATTCGAGGTTGATCTCTATCAGCATCAACTTTAGAATTCTCCTTTGCTTAAAACTTCCTTGCAATAGAGTTAGCAAATTCCTGTCGTTCACCATCTGTTCTTCTTAAACAACCTTGAATTTCCACCATCTGATTCTTCACCAGGCTGAATTCATCCATGGTCTCTCTATGACGGTCATCATTGATGTGCCTTTCAAGGTCCATCATTTTAGATTGACGGCTGTAGAGCTTCTTTTCAAATTTGGAGAAGTTTAAATTTGAGACGTGAGTCTCATACGTGTTCTTCTTCAGAGTATTGTCCAATTCAGAAAGAACTTTGATAACTTCGGCAAAATCCTTTCTTTCTTTATCTTACTCTTTTGAAGAGATGAGAGCACAGAAGTCATAGACATTAAAGGGACTTGGCATAACTTGCATATTGGTCCTGTTCCTCCTCAGACGAGGAACTCTCTTCTTCATTATCTTTGTCTTTGGAGGGTTCCCCCTTAGATCTGATAATCTCTGGCTGAGTTACCTCAGCCACTTTCATTTGGGCTTCCTCTGTTCTCACAACAGGGGATATCACAACATTTTCTTCAATAGGAGCTTGAGCAGCCTCCTCAATAACCTCTTCTTCAACCACTGCTTCTTCATTCGTTAGAAGAGCCTATTCAGGCTCTTGAACAATCACTTCTTCTTCATGAGGATTCTCTTGAATGGGTTGATCCAGAATACGTCTTTCTTCAGCAGAAAGATTCCCAATTTCAATCAGAAGAGAAGCATCTAGCTCATCAGCATCAAGGATATCCATCGGTTCATCATCATCAAAAGGTTTTGCTCCAGAGCAATTAGCGCCATGAACGTATCGGGTAGCCACCGAGACGTAATTATCCATGATGTCGTCCAGCCTCTTTAACACTTTCACTTCCACCTCAAAGCCTTTCTCAACAGGGTTAAAATTAGCCTTTCTGGCTTCAAGAATTGGGAATAAAGCTCTTCCACATAAGCATGCTTCAACAAGATCTTTTCTCTTCAGATTCTCAGCCACCTCTGAAGTTTTAACCCACTTGAGAACTTTCTTCTCATTGGGTACACGTTTCTTCCATTCTCGAGTTATTGCAAAATTTGATAGGGTTTCATTGTACTTGGCAGACAATCTTTCCAGGGACCATGATTCAAATATTTCCAACTTTTCAGCCGCAATGGCTTTGACTTGATCTAACACGAGGTCAACAATGCTTGTTACCTCCGATACTTCTTCAGAAACGGGGGTTTCAATATCTTTACCTTTTCCAACAACCTCGACGAGTTTTGGGCAGATATGGTTTCACTTAAGACAATTCCACATGACATCCTTGCGGAACGCATCAATTCGTACGCTGATTAGGGTTTCTTGCACAGCTCAGTAGGGAGCTCCACACCAGTAACCTTCCCGGCTACTAAAGAATCCTTTTCAGCAGATTTACCAGCAACAAGGGTAAGAACAACACCTTGTTCTAGTTGAGCACTTTCTGTAGCACATGCGGCTACTTTCTCGGGTTGAACAACATGAGACTCAGTCCTGTTAGCAATTTCATTATTTGGACCAGCTGACTCAACATCGGGCCCTTTAGTAGTTTCTTTTACCGGAGTAAAAAAAGATTCATCTTGTTCCACTACAGGAACATTAAACCTAGGCACATCGGCCACAAGTCTAGGAGAGGACGTTACCTTCATTGATTTAGACGCGCGGGGCGCATTCGACTTCTTTTCCTTCGAGACACTAGATCTCGAGGGCTTTCTCAGGATGGTTACCGGAGAAGACAGAGAGGACATGGGAGTAGCAGCAAGTACGCCTGGACCTTGCCTTAATCTTGAATTGACATATTCAGAATCCTTCTTCGTGGAGCTTTTCAGACTAGATGAACTGGACTCCGATTCATTTACAGTCTTTGATCTCTTTGCCCCCGTTGACATAATGGAAGCAGACGGCTGTCTAGATCGAGTAGAGGGCTTTCCACCTGTCTGATAACTAGAAGCACCAGAGGCAAATTCCATATTATTCTTCATCCTCATCAAGGTGCTAGCAACTGTAAGGGAAGAGAATACCTTGGGAGTGTTGATCTGCTCAGGTTCACCCATAGGAACCCCCAAATGCTCCATCAATCGACTCAGTTGAGCCGCATACGTTATGTTTTCCTTGTTTGCCTGGCAGATAGAAAAGCAAAGATTCTGGAAAAGGGTAGATGCCCAGTTTACCTGGATTCCTTTTGAGATGGCGCACATATAGTCAAAACAGTCTTGACTATAGAGATGAAATGAACCAGATTTACCTTAGAGAGCTTTTGTTATCACATCGTTCAACAAAATGAAGTGGGGTTTGAGGACCTTCTTGTTTCCATTTACATGGATCATCGAGCCATCGGAAAAAAAGGTATTCTTCATCTCTTGCATTAAGTCAGATGAAAGAATCATGTCAAACGTGTGACCTCCGTCGGAAGTTCAAAGAACTCTGCATAAACAGTTTCATCGAACGATATTTTCACGCCGTTGACGGTTGTTACGATAGAATCGCCCACCATAGTTGCATATTTGAAGAACTCGCGAACTTCTTTTTCATAGAAGATGAATGGACCTCCAAGATACTTCATTAACCCAGAATACTCTAAGATTCTGAGCATATCCACCACTTCCGGTTGATCGAAAGTGTAGACCGATGGAAAATCCACCTGCAATGTACAATGACCCAGAGTGATTCTTTTGTTCACAATTTTTAGAAGAATATGAACAGACACAAGATTTCAGAGAGATTTAGAGAGAGAAATGCAAAGAAAACTAGGGTTCTTAAGGATTTCGAGAGATGAAAAGCTTTCAAACTCATGCAAGGATGTCCTTATATAGACAGAGAAAAGATATACAAAATAACCGTCACTTTTCTTAAGGGTATGGCCTATCAATAAATGTTAGACGTCCTTTTCAAGGAGTCATCATTAAAAATGAGGGTATATCAGTCATATTCTCTAAACTTGAAAGACACGTGTCTTCATGTTAGTAAGAGATGACTGTTTAATATTTGAGCGGGAAAAACGGATATATCCTCAGGTGGGACAGCTGTCCTTGATCAGTCTAATCGGCACGTTGTTAGACGTTTTTCTTACTACATAAATCCATATAACTAAACGTCTATTAGACGGATGAGTCTATTAGACGCATTCGTCTAATTCCGTGTTGTATAAAAATACGTCTAATGTCTATTAGACGTGTACGTCTAATTCCGCATGAACACCACGTGTTAGACGTGTGTTTGATTAGACATGAGCATCCTCTTGCTCATGACGTAAAAACGTCTATCGTCTATTAGACGTGTCCGACTAATCGCATAGGTTTAAAACCTCAACATGTAGACTTAGATGTATGGATTTTGAGCAAAAATACGTCTAAGTACAAACCGTTTCTTTTAAACACACTTGTGTAATAGACCGATTAAGGATTTTCGTCTTGAGAGTATCCTTACTTCCAAAGTAATTTTCCCTCTCATTTTGTATAGGGACAGAAAGGCATAAGAGACAATTTTTGTGGTCCAAAGACCAAAAATATTTTTAACAAATAAAAAAATTTAATCTACTAGAATGGCAAAAGCCATTGTTGATCTTCCAGGCTGTGTACTCAAAAGAGTATTCTTCTTGCTTCCTTCCTGCAATCCTCCTGCATCACCTACAAAAGAAACTATTTACACATTTTGGTACCCATATTCAATTGGGTCCTAGATCAATTAGTCCCTTAGGAATCCATATTTGAGTTATTCTGATGGATTTCCCATTTTGTGTTGTGATTAATGCATATGATTTTGACTTAGCAGATGACTTCCTGCTAGCCACTGATCCCTTAACTTTTGAAGAAGATTTGTTAGTTGCTTCTAGCTTATTCTTAAGTCAGCTAACAGTCGGCGGAACATAAACTATTTCATTTTTGAAAGCTACTTCTTCATGAATAGGATCAGATTCAATGTTAGTCATACTCCCTTTGACAAAACTTATTGGCTTAAGCTTGTCAGATGAGTTTGACTTTTTGCATGACAAGTTAGGGTCAATGCTATCAAATCCCAATTCGGATCTAGATCCAGTAGGTTTTAACTTGCTGATCTGATATTTGACAGCTTCTCCGGACCTTGTCCATGCACAGACAACATAGTTTAACCTTTTGTTTTCAGATGAAAGAGTTTGACTCTATTTTTTGAGCATCTCATTCTCAAGTGAGATCTCTTCAATCTTCTTTTCAAAAACATTTGACTCTTCAGTTTGAAACCGATTTGGTTTGTTTACTTTTGGTGAAGATTTAGTTTCATTTAGAGATTCTGCTAGCTTTCTGTACTCGATGACCATGTCATCTAGTGCAGCTACCAGTTGTTCCCTGAAAACCTTTCGGAAGAGAAGTAAAATACCTCAGTCTCCTGAATTCTTTCCTCATCTTCTCTTTCCATAAAGCAGGCCACCTCTTCTTCATCACTTTCACTGGATGAAAAGTAGGAACCACGGCTGCTTCGTTTGTTCTTCCCGTCACCTGCCATAAGAGCCTTCAACTCTTTTCCATCATCCTTGGCATCTTCACGTTTCGGCTTCCGGCATTCCGATGCATAATGACCTTTAATACCACAATTAAAACAAGTAACATTAGCTTTAGATTTTTTATTGTCATTAGAATTTGAAAAGTTTGAGTTAGAGTTTCTCTTCTTTATGAAGTCGCCAAACTTCTTCACAAAGAGAGACATGGCATCGCTGCTCAGCTGCTAAGCTGCAATCTTCACATCCGGAGCGGTTGGTGGCTCTTCAGCAGTCACCAGCGCCTTGGCAATAATAACGGATGTGGGTTGATCTTCTTCCATCCTACAGCTCCGCTCGAACTCATAGGCCTTGAGATCAGCAAAGAGATCAAAGAGAGAGATCTTGTTAAGATCTTTGGATTCTCTCATCGCCATTGTCTTTATACCCCATTCCCTTGGAAGAGCATGCATGACCTTGATAGAAAGCTCCCTGTTGCTATAGGTCTTGCCTATGATGGATAGGGAGGAGACAATCTTGCTGAATCTGGTGTCGAAGTCGTTCATTGTTTCACCAGGACGCACCTTGAAGCTATCAAACTGCTATGTGGCAACCATAATCTTGTTTTCCTTGGTTTGCTCGTTGCCCTCACACAGTTGAGTGAGTCTGTCCCAGACCTCTTTGGCAGTATCACAGTCGATAATGTAGTTGAACATGCTGTCATCGAGAGATCTGTACAGAACATCAAGAGCCATGTTGTTGAGGTTGTTCTACCTCTTTTCTTCAGCGGTCCAGTTAACTTTCTCCTTATCAATCTTGATAGGACCTTCTGTGACGACACTCCACATTTCGTCATGAAGAGAAGAAAGATTAGCACGAAATCTTTTCCTCCATACAATGTAATTTTCTCGAGAGAAAGTTGGAATGACAGTAGCACTAACATCTTTGGTTATGGTTGACATCTTTCAAAAAAGCTTGAGAATAGAAACCTGGCTCTAATACCAATTGATGAAGGCTTATGAAAAACGGTTTGAAATAAATCATGTTAGGGATTTAATTCGCTTTCTATTCTACGCAAACTCTTGTAAACACTTGAAACAGAATCAAGGCGAAATTGACATGGGTTTGAAGCTCAAGACGAATAATGAAAAGATAACAGAAATGAAAGAACACAGCAGTTTGTTTATGGATGTTCGGAGAAACTCTCATACGTCACCCCTTCTTCCAACCACCGAAAGGATTCACTATAATATGATTAGAATCAAATATAGTTTGCACACACTTAACTCATTATTGAACAGAACACTCTCTGTTCAATTTACAAGATGAAGAATATCACTCAGCTAATGGTATTTTTGATTCTAGCTCTCTCTTGATTCACACACAGTAAAATTAGGAAAACAGCTTCACAGTATGAATATTCAAAGGCTTGACTTCTCTCTCTAATTCCAGCAAGAAAGATGATAGAGAGATTGTTTCAATCAGTTGGGAAGATTGTCCCTTTTCCTTAGGATTTGATAAATATTGGGCAAAGACTAATAGTCGAATATTTAGAATGATACGTGGCACTATTCCATTGGAAAGCCTCCATAGTACACAACAGGTTCAGAGCACAAGGATCGTGGTCGTACAACAACTGGTAGTGCGCTGAATATTCCATCAGGGATGTACCTGCAAAACAAGTAATATGAGGAAAATTCTCTTACGTGGCATTCATTGGTTGGTTGCATATAGTTGTCGTACTAATCTTCACTAGAAAGTGGAGCAGGAGTAGAGTACAGCTATAGCACGTGGGTAGGCGGTGCTAGCTTCAAGCATACTGCTTAAGCTGAGCATTAGACGTATTTTAGTTAGACGACCTCGTCTAATGAAATCAAACATCCCCGTCTAAGAACAGAATCTATTAGACCGTCTGGTCTAATAGGATTAGACTTACGTCTAATTACAATCACTTCAGACTACTCCGAAGGAGTTAGACTTACGTCTAACTTTCACTAATTAGACTACACGTCTAATTATTCACTAACCATTAGATTGCACGTCTAACTTCACCGAGTTAGACTGCACGTCTAATTCCGGTTCTACTTCAGACTTGTCTGAAGGAGTTAGACTTACGTCTAACTTTCACTAATTAGACTACACGTCTAATCATTTACTAACCATTAGACTTTACGTCTAACTCCACTGAGTTAGACTGCACGTCTAATTCCGGTTCTACTTCAGACTTGTCTGAAGGAGTTAGACTTACGTCTAACCTTCACAATCCAATAGACAATCTAACTTCACGAAGTTAGACTGCACGTCTAATTCCGCATACATTAGACTGCACGTCTAACACCACTGAGTTAGACTACACGTCTAATTTCGTATATATTAGACTACACGTCTAACTCCACTGAGTTAAACTGCGTCTAATTCCGTATACATTAGACTGCATGTCGAACTCCACTGAGTTAGACTGCATGTCTAATTCCATATACATTAGACTGCACTGAGTTAGACTGCACGTCTAATTCTGTATACATTAGACTGCATGTCTAACTCAACTGAGTTAGACTGCACGTCTAATTCTGTATACATTAGACTGCACGTCTAACTCCACTGAGTTAGACTGCACGTCTAATTCCATATACATTAGACTGCACGTCTAACTCCACTGAGTTAGACTACACGTCTAATTCCGATATCTATTAGACTGCACGTCTAACTCCACTAAGTTAGACTGCACGTCTAATTCCGAGATCTATTAGATTGCACGTCTAACTCCACTGAGTTAGACTGCACGTCTAATTCCATATACATTAGACTGCACGTCTAACTCCACTGAGTTAGACTGCACGTCTAATTCCGAGATCTATTAGACTACACGTCTAACTCCACTAAGTTAGACTGCACGTCTAATTCTGAGATCTATTAGATTGCACGTCTAAATGCACTGAGTTAGACTACACGTCATTGTTTCGGGGGAGAACGCGACAAAGAAGATGAACGGGGGACAAAACGTCATTGTTTCGGGGAAGAACGCAAACGCGGAGCAGTCCGTTGGCGTTCTATTAGCGCGTCATTGTGTTTTGGCTATTCCGTCGCATTCTGGTTGACTAAGCTAATGTTTGCGTTAACGGGTTAGCTATTTCTTGGGCACACACTTCATTCGTTGCAGCGGGTGTTGCGGGCGATATGTGAGCACTAAATGACAATCCAACGCTCATATGATAATTCTGGTGTTTGCTGCAGTTGATTTTTAAAAAATTTGCCAAACAGGATTACAGGTTTAATTTTATTTTTAAAACATTAAGGGTTTGTTTAAAATTGATTTTCATTAATTCTTTTGACTTTAATTTTTAAATTTTAAAATACACAAAATATTAAAAATGAATATGAAAAATATTTTTCCATATATTTTTTTAATTTTTTATGTATATTTTTGGGTTAAATAAATAATTTTTTGGGATGAAATGGATACCACATTTCAGTATATATTATTTATTTTAATCTCATGATTTTTCTAAAATTATTTTAAGATAAATGAGTACAACATTTAATCCAAATAGTTTTGTATTTTTCATTTTCCCATTTTCCTTAATTAATTAGATTTCAATTATCACAATAATTAATTAAATTAATTAGGTTTTTGCCTTAGGGTTAATTATTTTAATTTTATATCTTCGAAAATAAATCAAAAAAAGTATTTTAATTTTATTAATTGGGAATGTAAATTTTTAGTGTTTGTAGATGAGAAAACACTAAGTTCTCATACCGATGCGATGATGAGAAAGTGGTGGGAGTTTTCTAAACCCACTAATGGAATCAACACATAAATCTAACTTGTGAATATCCATTTGATAATATTCATGGTAAAACAAAATAGTATAAACACATTATCCTTCTACTGTGGAGAATTGATAACGTTCAAGAACATACAATCCATTGTTGTTTTCTAAAACTACATTTTAGGTCTTAACAAAGACCATACCTTGTTTTTATAAAATCAAAAGATGAATCTAGAATGCAAAGGTTGTCGATTTAAGCAATCATGACCTAACTAATTGAACTAGGTGCATTAAGAGAGAAATAATAGGTGTCTTGGCTTCAATACAATATTTCGAAATATGGTTTCTAAGAGATAATTTTCAGATTTTAGTAAAGATCTGTCATTTTCATAGAGAAGACATAAAAGATGAATTTAACACGCAAGGTTGTCGATTCATGCAAGGTTTTAGATCCTAGCGAAAAACTGTAACTATATTGATGAATCTAACACGCAAAGACTGTTGAGTCATGCAATGTTTCAAATCTTAGCGGAGACTTGTCATTGTTTTAAGGTAGACATAAGGATGAATCTAGCATGCAAATGCTATTGATTCTTGCAAGGTTTCAGATCCTAGAGAAGATCTGTCATTGTCTTAGAGACATCATAAAGGTGAATCTAACCTATAAAAGCTGTCAATTCATGTAATGTTTCAGATCCTAACAAAGATCTGTCACAATCTTAAGGAAGACATAGGGATGATTCTAGCACGCAAACACTATTGATTCATGCAAGGTTTTAGATCCTAACGGAGATATGTCATTGTCTTATAAAAGACATAAAGATAAACCTAGCACGCAGAGGTTGTAGATCCACACAATCATGACGTGTATAATCAAACTAGGTGAGTATAGAGAGAAACAATATGTCTCATTATGATCTCTCGGAAGATGGTCCCTAAGAAATACTAGTGTTCGAGTGCTTCATAGTTTTCATGATGCAAGATGTATGATTATCTTTAAGCTAAGTGAATGTAAGCTTGAAAATTTTCTTGGTGAAGATCAAGACATTTTGATTTCTTTATTTAGACGTTAATGAAAATTTTGATCTCATCGTCGTGTGATTAACTTTGGATCGAAACATATTCAACATTTTAAGACTCGTGAAAGGTGGTAAACTGTTTGAAAGGAGATATTATTTTAGCTCACTTTTATTTTTATTGATACCAAAGTAATTACCTAGCATAAGTTCCTAATTGTATGCAAATGATTTCATTCAAAATGGTTATTTGATTCTGATTCTCCTAGTTACTTATCTTTCACGCTTAACATTTCGAAATTCCGTTCGCTCCTACGTGCTCTTTTCTTTTTTTTCTTTTTTTTTCTTCTCTCTTTTAGAGAGAAATCTTTGAAAACTATGAACTCGAGCGAACTTATATGGGAGATGTTTTATTTAATCGATACGCATAACAAAATTTCACAATAATGATTTCAAAACCTTAACCACTATGAGTATGTTATTGTTTTACGATTGGGTGTATCTGGCCGAATCGACACACCAAGCGATTTTGCCCAGTGGTGATTTCAAAATCTCAACGTGCACAAAAGTATTCATTGTTGTCTTTTCTGTTATCTTTTTTTAGTTGAAGTACCATAAGTATATCGGGCAGCTCAACATATCTAGCGAGATTGTCTAGTCATATTTTCACTGCCTCAACTTTGAGGTGAATACTTTTCGCATCGACACTTTTTACTTAGTTTCTTAGTATTTCAAATCAATCTCTCTATTCATAATTTTTTCTTTTCTTTTCTAAAAGTCAAACAATTTCTCTAACCTGCTTAGTTTTGAGACTAAGGTTTTGAATGTCGACAAACTTTGTAGAGACTATATTTTTTTAACAATCCACAAGTTACAAGAAGGAACTAAAGTAAATAATCCTTCGTTTGAATTTTGAAGAGGTTTTAAAACTCGCTTTGAACCTGAAATGGTCAATTGTTATAAGATTCAGTCTTAAAGCTTACTCGTTTCATCGTGTCGTTGATGATTTTCAACGAAAGAGATCTTGATCTTCTTTCACATGAGAATAATAAGATTTTCAGCAAATTTTATTGACCAAACCTATTTGATAGGATTCCTACCTATCCTCGTGGAAGATGAATCAGTCCAAAGGTTAGTTTTTTGTAAACCGTAAGTACTAGTTTGAAAATCCAGGCCTTAGCATGATGCTGAAGGGTTTTAAACAATTTTCAAAATGATGACCGATAGTAAAACTATGTTTTTGAATGATGTATATGAGAATACTTTATGATCAAATGAATGATGCATGTGATGCAAATAATGTTCATGCATTTTTCTTGAGAAAAAATACCCCTAGTATGAACTTGGATTTTGGGCTCTTGTTCCTAAGAAGGAAGCGTTTGAGCCCGAAAGAACCGAACCTACTTGGAGGATTCATACATATCCTATGAATAAGGAATTAGGTCCAATGTAGTTCGCATCAAAGATCGAAAACTACAATTGTAAATAGAGTTACTTTAGCATTCAGGAATGAAGGATTTCAAAGAGATTTTGAGGCTTCCACATTAGAATTGGTGAAGCGTATTGGACAACTCAAAAGAGGTTACATTAACATTTTGGGCTGAATTCTAACATCATACTCGCATTTACACCGAAAGTGCATTTCTTTAGGTTCATTCGAGATATTGGTCACTTTCCTCTAGTAGGTGGCTCCCACGTTCTTCAGCCCGAATGGCATGACTCTATACAAAAGGTATCCACATTTGTGATGAATGTAGTCTTCTCATTGTCTTTAGGTGCCATGAGGAATTGATTGTATCTTGAGAAGTCATCATGGATTCCCAACAAATCCATGTGAGGCAATGAAAAACTAACCTTGGAACTAGCTTTGTTCAAATCACGATAGTCGACACAGACTCATATTTTTCCATCTTTCTTGGCCACATGAATCACATTGTCTACCCACTCAAGATACTCAACCACTTCTATGACGTCTTCTTTGTTTCAGCTAACCAACTCTAGCTTAATTTTCATGAGATTTTTCTTGACATGTTTAGCCTCTAAATACAACGAGATGCGATGATGAACGATGTCTTAATCGATGCCCAACATATATTTGTAAGACCATGCAAAATGTCATTGTTTAATTTCAAAAGTAGAGTTAAAGTTTGACGTTCGTGATCATTTAAACTTTTTCGATTAAAAATATTTTAGGCTCATTGATGAAATTTAAATTGATTTCAATGGTCATTTCATATGCATAAATTTCATTTTCATGTTGAAGGAAGTGTTTTATTTTAAATGAAAAAAATCTTCCTCAAAACACGACTCATTTGAATTCTTGGCATAAATCAAAAATATCATTTCATTACTTATAAATTCATTTGTATCCCATATAGAGGGAACACTAATGTAATAAAAAAAAGGAGATAGAGGAAAGCATATGTAGAACATAAGGATGACCATGTTGTATGAATCGTTCTAACACTATTTCTTCCATGATTGTCTTTTAGGTGTATATGATACAAGTCTTGATGCTTCAGCTGGTGTGTTTTGGGTTAGCCGAGTGAAGTACTTTTCATCCGAATCGTCGGGATCTGGGAATATTAGAAACTCGGGGCCTACCTCCAAAGAAAAATTCCATGGGGATACTCACTTGTTTCTTTTAGTGCACTCTAGTCCCCTTTCTTCTCTAAATAATTCCTTGAGCCCTTCAGTAGGCTCTTCTTCTAAATCTCCGAACTAACTATGATCATGAACAACATTATTACATTTAAGGAAAGAATCAAAGAAAAATTCAAAATCAAGCACACACCTATGGGTTGTAGGACAAATGTAATGCTTAAAGAATCTGAATAAGAATACACTCTTTCCCTCTTTGATAAAGGTGTTGTTAAAAGAGACACAAATAGGAGATCGAGATTGATTGCATCTATTTCTTCATCCCTTTGGATATTTATATCCCAAACCCATAGTGTGACACTTACCGTTCATAGAAATGGGGGGTTTTAATGCTAGTCCTGGTTCAACCTAGTCCCATACTAAGAAGGTAATTCATTTTATATATTATAGTCCAAAGGGACTATAATTTTTAAAATGACATTCAAGAATACACGCACCTTTAACTTCAATGGAGTTAATCTCAAGATCAACTAGCTCTAACTCAATGACATTAATTACATGCCCGAGTAGAGGTTTCTTGACGACATTAGGTTTGGCCATCACTCCTAAGTCGATGAGATCTTATAACTTTCCCTTCAGAATATTGAAATGGTCTATTCCAAGACCATGCACATGGTGATAGTCACGCAAATCCTTGGGAGTAGTTCCTCATTGGAGCACCTCCAAGCTTAAGGGCCAAGGCTGTCAAAAGTTTTTAGGAGATAACTACAATGAGTGCATGACTTTGCAACATCCCCAGGTTATCCTATTTCTTTCTTCATTGGGTGGCCATTCTTGTCCTGGGAGTTGACTCGTTTAACTAGGGGCGCAACTCTAGTCTTTGGGTTCTCAACCTCGGTAGCGACGCTAGACACCCAATATTTGGTCACTTAATGGACATAAGCAATCTTTGACTTGACGACTAGGTAGGATCGAGCCATGGAGTAGGAAGGCACAACCTTACCTTTTTTACGAGAATTTGCTCGTTCGATGTTCTTTCCCACCTTAATCAGAGTCACCATATTAGTGAAGATGGTAGAATTGATCCCTTCTTATTAATCGTCATTAATGTTTTTGACCATTATGTCGATTTGAACCTATTATGTGGGGTGTATAAATATCCAATATAGCCTCCTTCGACTAATCCATTAAGGACTCAAAAGTTTCCCTATTCCATTGTTTGATGAATTTTAGGTCGTGCTCTATGACCTCTGAAGTGGCTGTTAGATTGAATGTAGTCGCATCATGCACCTGGGTACGAGCATGATGCGTAAATAAAAAAGTTGGTGAGCACCCGTACCTGGACTTAGACCAACATGAGCAATGGGCATGGTCATTGATTCCATGACCGAGTTTAAAGTGTGTTTACTGAGAACATGAATGTCATCGGAAATCTTGGTGATTGACATCATCATGAACTTCATCATGTCCTACATTTCATTCGACTTAACCAAAGAAGTTTATGGAGGCGGGTTTTAACTTTCATCCATGTTCTAGTTCTCGAAAGTAGACTTAATGATCATCCTTGTAAGTGGGTCTCGTTGAGGATCTGTGATACAGGCGTGAACACCCTAAATGAAAAGTCGCACTTCAACATTCTATTTAAATTTCTCATTTAATGTTCATTTTATATTCAATCACATAAATACAAATATGTTCTAAATAGAAATAGACATTCAAAACTAATAACTTTATTTTCATTAATAAAGAGTTGCAATACAAAAGATGACTTTTACAATCAAAGAGTAATATATTGTTCTTCATGTACACAACATGTTGTTAATGGACTCAAAAATAGATATAAACATATGCCTAATAAAAACTAAAGATTGATCTTCCTCTAGATTTGTCTTGAAATGAGATTCTTCCAAACCGTCTCTAACATCTTCTGCTGAAAGAAAGGCCGCACGCATCATGGTCGAGTTCAAACCTCAAGTCCGAATCTATATTTTACGTATAGCCATCTAAGTACATAGGCTCAACATAAGTACAGTGCATAACTTCACATGTGGTTGTAGACTCGATGGACACTAAAACTTTTTGCTCCAAGAGTGCTTCATCAAGAGTTCCATGTCGGCTATCAGAGGCCATGTCCATCTCCTTAGATAGGTGATAGTACTGAAATACATCTATATACATGAAATAATTACCTTTTGGCGAAGTCATATCAGAATCTGAGTGTAAATAGTCTTTGTCTGATCCTAAGTCGCTGGCCATGTTGATATCGAGGGCCCTAAGGGTCACGTCAATGTGATTAGGAGAAAGGATATGCTCGTGGGTGGGTGGATGAAGAGACTTTGTGCTCAAAATAATTATATTATAAAAAGTCCTCTATCTTTTATAAGATATCCACATCTACCTTAGTCATTCAATGGAGATCTTTCTCCATAATAATGAAATTACACCAATAGTCAACAAGATGCACCCTCTATGTAGTTTTCCACATTCTTGCATAGGCATCGTATATATCAAACGTGATCGGTCTGTCATCTATAGGACAAGGCCCCACAATAATAAAACTAAAACACTTACTAAATTACTTATAGATACATATTGTAATAAGTGGTAACCTCAATTAGGCCGAAAAACACAATGAAAGGTTGGCTCCCCAAAAGGAATGTAAAATCCAAGATGTGGTATGAAGGAAACACAAACTGGATGTAATGATCATCGTCGATAGGATGATTTCGTGAATCTATGTCAACTCTCCGTACGTGTATTCGAGCATGATCATAGTAAACACAATCGATATGAGGAAGAAGAAAACTGTGTTTTTCCATTATCTAGAGATAGAGAATAAGGGAAGCCCCTCCTAGTCATATGGGTTAAGACAAGAATAGTCTGACGAACCCGAGAATATTCTTTTCTAGAATAAGTCCTAACAGATTACATTGGATATTTTCCATATTCATAACGACAACTAAGATGCGAAAGGAAGGTCGATGTGTATCGTTAAGACATTAAATGAATGTGAGCCATAAGGATGACCAAGCTCTTGAGGCACGTGATCTATCTGTTCTCATAGTTGTTAGATTACTTTAAAAGTTCCCACCACATAATTATGTTCATACCTCCGTTTCGAGCTAGAAAATGGGAAGTATGCTCATCACCAGCGAAGAACTCCCATAGGAGGTTTTGAGAAGGCAGCACATCTTCTACAAGTGGGAGGTATAGAAGATATCAAGAAGGAGACAACAAGATGGCGCAAAACTTCTCAATGGTAGGAGCAATATGATGTGTACCAATGACATACATTTGAGTACGACCATTCCTCAATTGTTGCATATGTACCATCAGCCTAGGGTCAACCTTTACGTGAGTTAGAGATAAGATGTTTCCCAACCTGTAGTGAGTATGAGAGGGAGAGTCTTTGAGAAATCTGTACAAATACATGGAAACCAGGGTTTAATTAGTACCAAAACATGGTTTAATTATTACCAAAACTTAAGTTTTTCTATTAGAATATAAATTTTGGTTATGAACATTGTGCGCATTTATTTTGCCTCCCCACGTCCTAGAATGTTTTATGTACGCGAGACTTTCTCTTATGACGCGTCTACCAATTTTAGAGTTTTAATAACAATCTTTTGTTTTAGGTAAGCAATGATCTAATCCTAAGATAGATTTGTCCATTCGAATACTCCTTCTATAAGAGAGATTTGTGCGATGCAAAATTGTCCAGTTTCATACCTTACCTATCCTTTCGAGTGCTCCGCCCATGGAGGAGATGCATCAGGCTGCCAACTTTATGTAACAAAACAGATCGTATCCGGGATACGTTGACATGAATGATGGATCCAGCTTGCTAAGTTTACAAACTTTCAAAACAAAACAAATTGTATCCGAGATTTGTTAGAAAAAATGACGAATCCATCATGCTAAGGTTGCTAACTCTCAAAATGAAACAAAATGTATACGTAATATGTTCAAATGAATGACGAATCCAACACATTAAGGTTGTCAACTCTCAAGACAAAACAGATCATATCTGTATCTATTGACACACATGTCGAATTCAGCACACTAAGGATGTCGACTCTTGAAATGAAATAGATTGAATTTGAGATTTGTTGACACAATGATGACTTTAGCACGCTAAATCTGCCAACTCATGTAAAGAAACAAATCGTCCCCGAGATCTATTGACACTAACTACGAATTTAGCACGATAAGGTTGCTGAGTATCAAAACTAAATAGATCGTATTTGGGATCTATTGAAACGAATGAAGAATCCATAACGCTAAGGTTACTGAATCTTGAAACAAAACATATCATATCTAGTATCTGTTGAAACATACTACAAATTTCGCATGCTAAGGTTTCCGACACTCGAAATGAAATAAACTAAAACTAAGATATATTGACATAAATAACTAATTCAGCACGTTAAGGATGTCAACTCTCGAAATGAAATTGATCGTACCTAAGATATGTTTACACAAACAATGAATTCAGTATTCTAAGGCTGCTAACTCATGTAACGAAATAGATCATATTCGGGATCTGTTGAAACAAATGACGAATCCAGCATGCTAAGCCTTTCGACTCTCAAAACGATGCAGATTGTATCTAGGATTTGTTGACACGCAAAATGACTGAAGTTAATCCTTATAACCTGATTTAAAGACTCCCAAAATTTGATACCAATGTACTTGGTATCAAATGGAATATATAACTGAGGAACATGTGGGTATTTCGATCCCTTAGAATTATTCTCGTGTTTGGGGGATTATGTCAATAGCGAGAGATTTATAAAAATTCTCTCTTGATTGACCTCATCTAACTATTTATTTTCGTAATTTTTTGATGAGGTCAATAGCGAGAGATTTATATAAATCTATCGGTAAAATGTTTTATTATTGGAAGTTTTAGAAACCTGTCGGGGAAAATTCTTATTAACGAAAGGTTTCTTCCTATCGAAACTTTTACTAACAGATATATATATCTGTCGGTACAATCTGTCGGTAAAGATAATATTTTTACTAGTGCTTGATGCATGAATGCATATTTGGCTTTAAGGCCATAAAATCGTGATGCATTTATTACCCATGAGTAGTAACAATGAATTCATGTTTATAAATTCAAAACTCAATGGTTTTTGAAATCCATGATGAGAAATAAATAATTAGATCTAGGATAAATAAATACAAGCTTGAAAACCTCCTTGAGAATTTTCTTTCTTGTCCAAGAAGTTAATAAAGGTTTTGATCCCATCATGGCATGATTAACTCTGGACCGAAATATCTTTAGCGTTACAAGACTCATGAAAATTACTAGACTGTTTTTGAGGAGATCTGATTTACTAATCTTTTTTCTCGATATAAAAGAAATTACTTTAATGAAATTTCTAATTGTATGCTCGTGATTGTTTATAAATATGGTTATCGATAACCGAAGTTTGACTCTTGTTGAAGACTCTGATCTTTCACACCGTTCGTCTTTCAGGCTTGACATTTCTGAAATTTCATCTACTATTGTATGTTTATTTAGAAAGAAATCTTCAAAACTCGAAGCTTATGCGAGCTTATAATCGGGGTGTTTAGTTGAATCCATACACATAGAGAAACTTCCCAGCAATAAATTCAAAACCTTAACCACTATGACTATGATGTCTTTTTTTATAACTGATATATCTAGCCAAATCGGCACACCTATCGAGATTTCCCAATAGTGATTTGAAATCATCAACCTTCATAGAAGTGACTATTATCTTTTCTTTTTTATTGAAGTATCATTAGTATATCTTACAAATTAACATACCTAACGAAATTGCCCAGTTATATTTTCATTGTCTCAACCTTGTGATGAATACTTTGATCATTGATTTCTTTTTGCTTAATCGCTTAGCGTTTCAAATCAATCTCTCTATCCATCTCTTTTTTAGAAGACAAGTGATTTCTCTAATCGTTGTATCCATGGTACTTTTTACGGGAAAGATCTTTGTCTTCTTTCAATTTACAACAATAAAATTTCCGTAAATATTCATGAACGTGTGACCGAACCTATTTGATAGGTTTCCTACATATTGTCATAAGAGAGGAATCAGGTCTATGGGTAGTTCCATTTCTTTTCAAACCCAAAAAAATGGTTTGAAAATCCTGACCTCAGCACGATTATTGAACGGTTATGCAAATGAATGTTGAATGGTCACCGACCAAAAGACAATACTCATGTAATATATACAATGCACTCATGATCATGTGAATCATTTATGTGATGCAAATAATGTTTTTTTTGTTTTATCATTTTTCCTTTCGAAAATGTCCCTAATGTACAATACAATATCAAACTTACATTCCCTAATAAAGAAGAAAGCGAATCAAATGGATTGAACCTGTAGAGATGTTACCTACATATCCCTATGAATAGTGAATCAGGTCTACATGTAGTTTGAATGAAAGATTGAAAACTACAATGACCGAAAGGGGTACCTTGAAATCCAAACTAGAGGATTTCAAAAGAATTTGATATTTTCATCCTACGACTTTGATATTTTCATCCTACCATGAAGGAGGAATGGACAGTTCAAACGAAAGAAATTACCTTTGCATCCTACCAAGGATGCATGAATGGAAAATTGGACATCTACAAATTACTTTAGTGTTCAAAGATAGAGGATTTCAAAAGAGAATATTAGAGATTTCTATTCTACTAAAGTTGTAGGAATGGAAAATTGGACAAAAGAGATTAACCTAACGTTCAAAGCTAGAGGATTTCATAATATAAAGCTATGGATTTCCATTCTACCAAAGATACATGAATGGACAATTTGGACAAAAGAGGTTGTAACCCCAGAAAAAACTTTGTTTCGGTTTTTGTGGAAAAGCTCGAGGTTGAGAATTTCAACCACGGTTTTTTGTGTCAGGAATCTTCTTTTAAAATAAAACATTATTTTTAAAAGATTTTTAAATAATCCTAGATAGGTTTTGAAATTAATTAAAAATAATTAATTTGGGGTTCAAAATTTTAAATAATTCGGGGATTTGTGTTAATCAAATTACAATTTGTTTTTTCAAAATTCGTTGTTTAAATTAATTAAACATACTTAATTTAGGAAATTATTTATTATGAAACAGAGTCACCAATTGATTTTTAAAAATCAATAAAAATTGGCATACGTATACAAACATATTGACTAGAGTTTAATTTAGTTCGTAGTTTGGTAATACTCGGAAAAGGGCTTTCTTGCTTCATCCTCCGTATCTATTTTAAAAATTCTCTCTACTTATAAATTTGGCTTTTAAAAATCAATTGTATAACGTTTTATTTTTAATTAATTATTCTTCTTGTCCTAGTCATGCTTCTAGGTTATAGCATTATTTAAAATATTTAAATAACAATATTTAAATGTTGGTACATTTTGTTGATGATAACTAGGAGGAAATACTTGAAATATTTTAAGTGTGTTATGGTTTAGAAATAAATACCAAACAAGCCTTAGTAAAAATATTTTTTTGTGGAAATATCCTAAAATTATCGGTCCTTGGCTAAGATCATCGGTCAGGGTGTATAAACACACCAGTCCT